>NC_034175.2:885692-990692 GCF_002021735.2 Oncorhynchus kisutch | reverse complement strand
GTCTCTTTCTGTCTCTCTCTGTCTCTCTCTGTCTCTCTCTGTCTCTCTGTTTCTCTCTCTGTCTCTCTCTCTTTCTCTCTCGCTCCCTCTCTGTCTCTCTCTGTCTCTCTGTCTCTATCTGTCTCTCTGTAGTATGGTAGTCACAACCTGTCTGAAGACACAGCTCTAGGCCACACCCTCCTGACAGTGAAAGCCACAGACGCTGACGACCCTGGAACAGGAAGCTCCCGCATCGAGTTCCACATAACCGCTGGCAACGAAGATGGAGTTTTCGCCATGGAGACAGACGACAATGGGGAGGGCAGGCTTGTTGTTGCTAAGGTAACTTCATACTGGAAAACACCTACGAAAGGTCAGATTTTGATAGGTGATGATAAAGATGATAAGCTGATCCTAGATCTATGGTTGTATTGATTATTAAAGGAAACGTCCACCAGCAGGCTGAAACATTTCGCTCCAGAATGCTCACAGACATCTCTCTCCCTCCCTCCCTCCCTCCCCCTCCCTCCCCCTTCCTCTCCCCCTCTCTTTCCCTTCCTCCACCCTCCCTTCCTCTTCCCACTCTCCCTACCTCCCCCTCCCTTCCTCTCCCCTCTCTCTCACTTCCTCCCCATCTGCCTCCCTCCCCCTTCCCCTCCCCCTCTCTTTCCCTTCCTCCACCCTCCCTTCCTCTTCCCACTCTCCCTACCTCCCCCTCCCCTCTCTCTCACTTCCTCCCCTTCCTCTCCCCTCCCCCTCTCTCTCCCTTCATCCCCCCTCTCTCCCTTCCTCCCCCTCCCTTCCTCCCCCTCTCTCCCTTCCTCCCCCCTCGATCTCCCTTCGTCCCCCTTCTCTCTTCCTCCCTCCCCTCCCCTCTCTCCCTCCTTCCCCCCTCTTTCTCCAGCCTCTGAACTATGAGACTGCTTCCTCCTATAAGCTACAGATTGTTGCTCGTAACCCAGAGCCGCTGGTGAGCGGTCTCGAGTACGGCGCTGAGTCGTCCGCCGTGGTCTCGGTGGCGATCAGTGACGTTGATGAGGCTCCAGTGTTTGACATGGACATTCTGGATGTCACGGTGCCAGAGGACACCAAGGAGGGAGCTACGCTGCTCAAAATAGACGCCAAGGACCCAGAGGGAAAAGAGATACTGTAATCACATTATGCGAGGGACTGATGTTGTGTGTGTGTTATGGCTCTGATAGTGTATATTTTGTGCTCTAACTGTGTGTGTATTGTAGGTTCAAGATGGAGGGAGACACTAAGGGTTGGTTGGAGATTGATCCTGCTACTGGAGAGATAAAGATAAAGAATAAAGCTGTGCTGGACAGAGAGACGGTGGAGGCCTTCCACTTTACTGTTGTCGCCTTCGAGAAAGGTGACGAACACACATATGTATATTTCGGATACTTTTTTGACCCACACACTGCCAGTTTGAGTCCAGGTTAGAGAATATCCATAATGAATAATATCTCTCCACCCCCAGCCAATCCAGAGCTGTCCTCAGAGCACGAGGTGTCTGTGAGGCTGCTGGATGTGAATGACAATGTCCCCAAGCTGACAGAGAACCAGGCCTTCATCTGTGTGAAGAAGCCCCAGCCTATAGTCCTGACGGCCCTGGACGCGGACGCAGACCCCTTCGGAGCACCTTTCACATTCAGCCTGGCCCAGGGCAAGAAGTCCCCCAACTGGGACCTAAGCGCTGTGGACGGTACACATTTGTTAGACAAGACTACATCTCCTAGAGATCCTGTCTATTAATGTGCTCCCGTGCTGATGTGGGATTGTGTCTCTTCCCTTGGTTTCCTGTAGGTACATCTGCTAAACTGACCCTGAAGAAATCTCCCAGCGAGGACAAAACCTTCCTAATCCCCATCAACATCAAAGACAACGCTGGCATGGGCATCACACAGAAGTTTGAGGGTGAGTGGTTACAGCCAGCTGTGTGTGATAGCACCCATCACACACAAGACCATGTAGCTGTGAGTGGGTGTCTGATGTGTGTGTTCTCCCTACAGTGCGAGTGTGTAACTGCACAGAGCTAGGATACTGTTTCACCGAGCCGGGCGTTCATGCAGGGGTGTTAGGAATGCCTACCACCATCGGAATCCTGGCTGGAACTGTCGTATTCATCGGTGAGTAACAGGCGCTGTTGTTCACTGGTGTTGTTGCTATGCACTTTAAGGGAAGAAGGCGGAGTGGTACAATTGAGGGACTAAGACCTAACTGTAGCATAAAACGTTGTATTGTTGAGAGTTTCTTGTTCTTTTTGACTAATCTCTCATGGACAGACTAATCGAGTATCTAACGCAATTATGCAGGATTTTAGTTCTGGGTTTCCGATAATATGTTTTGACTGTTATTGACGGGTGATGTCACTTCCTCCCTAGCCCTGGTCCTGATCATCGCTTTCCATCGTATAAAGAAGGACAACCAGAAGAAAGCCTTGCTGGGAGAAACGGACGCCATTCTCTAGAAACACATGAGATAGCATGTGTTTGTTTAATTGTTATATTTCTGAAGAACAGATCTACTTTGATTGGTTGTATGCACATGTTATAAATACTACCTGGTTTCACCATAATCATGCGCTCATGCAGCTCAATAACTTATTATAGTGAATATTGTCTGTATTTAGAATTTAGACTGTCCATTCTCAGCTAGTGTGTCTTGACTGGCTGTGCACTGTGTGTGATGGTTCAAACACCCCATTTCAAGCTGCTTGCTGTAATTGTGTAGACTGTTGCTCAGAGACTTTAGTTCACCGTTTGCCTCTGACTGTAGTTTGTGGTTGATACTGTCTTTATACTGATACTCCATGATGTTTTTTGATGAGGCCTGATATTAGTGAAGATGCTAGCTAGCCGAGGGTTAAATATCTTACGGTTCCACCACTTTAGAATGGGAGAAAGACTGCCTACAGTAAAGAGTAGAAATGACCATGGAAAAACAACCGATGTTGGAGACAGTTCCAACACCTAAACATCCCTCAGTTTAACCCTTAGTGTTTGACAAGCCCAGTGTAAATGAGTGCCTGGTGAATGTCTGAGTGTGTACCAAGGTTATTATAGTTTTGTGATTTTCTATTCAATTTTATTTCTATTAGTTTTTCAATTAAAAAAAAATAATTCAGTTTAGTTTCCATTCGGTTTTAGACTTGATTTACTAGTTTTTATTCTGTTTCAGTACGATAAAAAACATATTTTGTTTTTATATTATTCAGTCGTAGTTTCAGTGTCAGTTTTGGTTTCAGTTTTAGTTGTAGTTTCAGTTGTAGTTTCAGTTGTAGTTTCAGTGTCAGTTTTAGTTATAGTTTCAGTTGTAGTTATAGTTTCAGTTGTAGTTTCAGTGTCAGTTGTAGTTTTAGTTTCAGTTGTAGTTTCAGTGTCAGTTGTAGTTTTAGTTTCAGTTGTAGTTTTAGTTTCAGTTGTATTTTTTGTGTGAAGGGACAGAAAGTAGCCTCAAGTGTCCTTATGCTAGGGGCCATGTATATGCAGGGTACTCCAGTACTATTTGAGATGGTCCGCTCACACACATTTCCTAGGTGGCAAAAGTCCTGATGGATATTTTCATTTATCGGCGTAGTAACAAACCCCCACATCACAATCCATTCCACACCAAACTGTTCAAACCGATCACACCCTTCTTGTTGGTAGAGAGAATCATTTGTCGTTTTAAAGCTCATTGTTGGCTATTCTACATATTATCCACGTCTTATACTTGTTCACATGATACCGGGAGTCGAATCCTCAGCGAATTACAAAATTAAAACAATAGCTATCTCCCCGTCTTCATCCTGAAATTCTTTGTGGGTGCTGTACAGATGAACTTTGAGGTTGTGGGATGCAGGGTGGTAGTGGGATGCAGGGTGGTAGTGGGATGCAGGGTGGTAGTGGGATGCAGGGTGGGATGTGGTAGTGGGTCGCAGGGTGGGATGCAGCAGTGGGATGCAGGGAGGGATGCAGCAGTGGGATGCAGGGTGGTATGCTGCCAGCCAGCATACCACCCTGCATCCCACTGCTGCCAGCCAGCCAGCATATCACCCTGCATCCCACTGCTGCCAGCCAGCATACCACCCTGCATCCCACTGCTGCCAGCCAGCATACCACCCTGCATCCCACTGCTGCCAGCCAGCATACCACCCTGCATCCCACTGCTGCCAGCCAGCATACCACCCTGCACCCCACTGCTGCCAGCCAGCATACCACCCTGCATCCCACTGCTGCCAGCCAGCATACCACCCTGCATCCCACTGCTGCCAGCCAGCATACCACCCTGCATCCCACTGCTGCCAGCCAGCATACCACCCTGCATCCCACTGCTGCCAGCCAGCATACCACCCTGCATCCCACTGCTGCCAGCCAGCATACCACCCTGCATCCTACTGCTGCCAGCCAGCATACCACCCTGCATCCCACTGCTGCATACCACCCTGCATCCCACTGCTGCGTCCCACACCCTGCATACTACCCTGCACCCTGATCCCCAGGGCAGTGAAGGGGACATTGCCCTGTGTAGAGTGCTGTCTTTTGGATGGGATGTTAAACGGATGTCCTGACTCTCTGTGGTCATTAAAAAGCCCATTACTTATAAGAGTAAGGGTGTTAACCCTGATGTCATGACAATCTACAATGTAAAGCCATTGGAGTACCTCAGTTGGTAGAAAAGTGATATATAAAGCCAATAAAGGATTATTAGCTTCTGACACTACAATACATTTGCTTTTGTCCTTTCCAGCAATGTACTCCAAATAATCCCATAATAGGCTTTGTGTTTTGCAACCAACCACTGCTGGTGTTGTGTTTGCTGCTGCCATTGTTCTCGCTCATGCTTCCTGCTCGCCCTCAGATTAGAAAAAAACCCCATTAGAGAAAAAAGCTTCAAAACCACATTAGATTTTTATCCAAAGTTTAGAAGGAAAAAAACAACAACTGAACATAATTCATGATGGTTTTAATTATATATTAGTTTGTTTTGCAGTCAAAGATAATAGTTCCAGTATAGTTTTCGTTTTTCAGTTTACTCAATTGTTTTTCCAATTTTTGTTTTTATTTCATTTTCATTTCAGTTTTCATTTACTATTATAACCTTGGTGTGTGCAACACAGTAATGAAGAGAGGAGTGGGGAAAATGTCTGTCTGAATAAAGGCTATCTGGACCTACTGCTTTTGAGTAAAATGGTGTGCTTTGGTCTGAGACAGGAATGGAATATTATGTGCATGTGTGTGTGCTTTGGTCTGAGAGAGGAATGTAATATTATGTGCATGTGAGAAGGTTGTGAGAGGAATGTAGGTGCGTGCTTGTGTATGTTTCTGAAAGGTGAGTGATGAGGTGACTGTAATAACCATTAAAACTTCTCTACTCTGGTCATAACTGCAGAGAAGTCCGCCATGTTGATTGTACAGCAGCAGCTTTTTATACCTCTGTGAAAAGCCTTCTGATGAGGAACACTCATTATGAGGAACACTCATTATGAGGAACACTCATTATGAGGAACACTCATTCTGTCCTCAATGCTACTGAGCTGAATGATGATGACTTGTCTCAGGGAGAGAGAGAAAGAGAAAAAGAGAGAAAGAGAGGGGGATAGGGAAGAACTGAAGAGTTGTCTTAATGGTACTGGGAGAATGAAAGCGAATTATCTCTCTGCAAATGATTTCACAGCTATTCTTTCAAAATAACATGTATTTATTGTAAAGACACATACTGATGTAATCAGTTAATGGGGGCACCTGTCAATGATTTTAGAGGTTGAAACATTCTGATTTAAATGGTTTCTTTGTCCAGATCCTTCTACACTTGTAAGATATCCAGACACAATGTGTGCCTGACTACCTCCGGAGGTGGGCAGGATGATCTGATCACAATCAGATCACAATATGCCTTTTGACTGTCTAAAAATGTTGGCACAATCAGAATGTGGACAAGATCAGGACAAAAAAACGCAAGTTAGAACCATGCAGGTATAAACGGGCCTAGTGTGTGTGTGGAGACAGAGTGGAGTTTAGGTTTCAGAGCTCATAAAATGCATCTAAGCATCAGACAACTTTTATAGATAGTGACACAAGGAATAAATGAAGAACATGGCTCTATACAGGGATTACCAGTACAGAGTTGATGTGCAGGAGTAGATAGAGTTGAAGTGGTAAGTTTGCATACACTTAGGTTGGAGTCATTAATACTTGTTTTTCAACCACTCTACACATTTCTTGTTAACAAACTATAGTTTTGGCAAGTCGGTTAGGACGTCTACTTTGTGCATGACAAGTAATTTTTCCAACAATTGCTAACAGATTATTTCACTGTATCACAATTCCAGTGGGTCAGAAGTTTACATACACTAAGTTGACTGTGCCTTTAAACAGCTTGGAAAATTCCAGAAAACTTTGTCATGGCTTTAGAAGCTTCTGAGAAATGTTAACTGTTAAATGAGTTAATTGGAGGTGTACCTGTGGATGTTTTTCAATGTCTACCTTCAAACTCAGTGCTTCTCTGGTTGACATCATGGAAAAATCTAAAGAAATCAGCCAAGACCTCAGAAAAAAAATTGTAGACCTCCACAAGTCTGGTTCATCCTTGGGAGCATTTTCCAAATGCCTGAAGGTACCACGTTCATCTGTACAAACAATAGTACGCAAGTATAAACACCATGGGACCACGCAGCCGTCATAACGCTCAGGAAGGAAACGCGTTCTGTCTCCTAGAGATGAACGTACTTTGGTGTGCAAATGTGCAAATCAAGACCAGAACAACAGCAATGGACCTTGTGAAGATGCTGGAGGAAACCGTAACAGTAAAACCAGTCCTATATCGACATAACCTGAAAGGTCGCTCAGCAAGGAAGAAGCCACTGCTCCAAAACCACCATATAAAAGCCAGACTACAGTTTGCAACTGCACATGGGGACAAAGATCATACATTTTGGAGAAATGTCCTCTGGTGTGCTGAACCAAAAATAGAACTGTTTGGCCATAATGACCATCGTTATGTTTGGAGGAAAAAGGGGAGGCTTGCAAGCCAAAGAACTTCATCCCAACTGTGAAGCACGGGGGTTGCAGCATCATGTTGTGGGGGTGCTTTGCTGCAGGAGGGACTGGTGCACTTGACAAAAAATAGATGACATCATGAGGGAGGAAAATTATGTGGATATATTGAAGCAACATCTCAAGACATCAGTTCGGAAGTTAAAGCTTGGTCACAAATGGGTCTTCCAAATGGACAATGACCCCAAGCATACTTCCAAAGATGTGGCAAATTGGCTTAAGGACAACAAAGTCAAGGTATCGGAGTGGCCATCACAAAGCCCTGACCTCAAACCCATAGAACAATTGTGGGCAGAACTGAAAAGCGTGTGCGAGCAAGGAGGCCTACAAACCTGACTCGGTTACACCAGCTCTGTCAGGAGGAATGGGCCACAAATTCACCCAACTTATTGTGCGAAGCTTGTGGAAGGCTACCCGAAACATTTGACCCAAGTTAAACAATTTAAAGGCAATGTTACCAAATACTAATTAAGTGTATGTAAACTTCTTACCCACTGGGAATGTGATGAAAGAAATAAAAGCTGAAATAAATAATTCTCTCTACTATTATTCTGACATTTCACATTCTTAAAATTGGAATTTCGTGGTATCCAATTGTTGGTAATTACTATCTTGTCTCATCACTACAACTCCCGTACGGGCTCGGGAGAGACGAAGGTCGAAAGCCATGCGTCCTCCAAAACACAACCCAACCAAGCAGCACTGCTTTTTAACACAGCGCGCATCCAACGCGGAAGCCAGCCACAATGTGTCGGAGGAAACTCCTGGCGACCTTGGTTAGCATGCACTGCGCCCGGCCTGCCACAGGAGACGCTGGTGCGCGTTGAGACAAGGATCTACCGGCCAAACCCCCCCTAACCAGGACAACGCTAGGCCAATTGTGCGTCGCACCACGGACCTCCCTGTCACGGCCGGCTTGCGACAGAGCCTGGGCGCGAACCCAGTCTCTGGTGGCACAGCTAGCGCTGCAGGTAGGTTGAAACGTCTTAAATCACCTAGGCTACAGAGAGTGAAATCACACAGTTGTCCGAAACAGCTGGTGCTCTCATGCATGGTTCAGTGTCCCTTGCCTCGAAGCGAGAATAAAAGGCATTTAGCATGTCTGGTAGACTTGCGAAGCTGGGCAACACGCGGCTTGGTTTCCTTTTATAATCCTTGATAGTTTGCGAGCTTTGCCACATCCATCAAGTGTCAGAGCCGGCGTAGCAGGATTCGATATTAGTCCTGTATTGATGCTTTGTCTGTTTGATGGCTCGTCTGACGTCGTGGCGGGATGTCTCCTTGAAAGCGGCATCTCTGGCCTTTAGCTCAGTGCGGATGTTGTCTGTAAACCATGGCATCTGGTTGGGGTATGTGCGTACGATCACTGTGGAGACGACGTTGTCGATGCAATTATAATGAAGCTGGTGACTGATGTGGTAAACTCCTCAATGTTATCATATGAATCCCAAAACACAGTCCAGTCTGTGCTAGAAAAACAGTCCTGTAGCTTAACATCTGCTTCGTAGTAACACTTCTGTACATTGGTACTTCCTGTTTGAGTTTTTGCTTATAAGCAGGAAGCAGGAGGTTATGGTCTGATTTGCCAAATGGAGGGCAAGGGGGGGCTTGTATGCGTTTCTGTGTGTGGCGTAAAAGTGATAGAGTTTTGTCGCCTCTAGTTGCACAGCTGACATGCTGGTAAAAATGAGGTCAAAAGGATTTCAGTATTCCTGTGTTAAAATCCCCAGCCACGAGAAACGCCACCTCTGGATGTGCATGTTATTGTTTTGTTATGGCCCTATAGAGCCCGTTGATTGCAGTCTTAGTGCCAGCATCGGTTTGAGGTGGTAAATAGGCAGCAGCAAATCATATAGATGAAAACTCTCTTGGTAAATAGTATGGGCTATAGTTTATCAAAACTTGAGACTTCCTTAACATTACAGATTGTACACCGGCTGTTGTTAACAAAGAGACACACCGGTACGACCTTCGTTTTACCCGAATCAGCCGTCCGTTCATGACGATGCATAGAACAACAGGCAAGATGTATATTATCCATGCCCTTAACACATAACATCACAGTCCAATAACACCAGCATAAACATGTAACACAGTCCAATAAAACGAGCATAAACATGTAACACCATAGTCCCATAACACCAGCAAAAACATGTAACATCACAGTCCAATAACACCAACATAAACATGTAACACCACAGTCCAATAACACCAGCACGAACATGTAACACCACAGTCCAATAACACCAACATAAACACATAACACAGTCCAATAACACCAACATAAACATGTAACACCACAGTCCAATAACACCATCATAAACATGTAACACCAAGGTCCAATAACACCAGCATAAACATGTAACACCACAGTCCAATAACACCATCATAAACATGTAACACCAAGGTCCAATAACACCAGCATAAACATGTAACACCACAGTCCAATAACACCAGCATAAACATGCAACACAGTCCAATAACACCAGCATAAACATGTAACATCACAGTCCAATAACACCAGCATAAACATGTAACATCACAGTCCAATAACACCAGCATAAACATGTAACACCACAGTCCAATAACACCAGCATAAACATGTAACACCACAGTTCAATAACACCAGCATAAACATGTAACACAGTCCAATAACACCATCATAAACATGTAACACCAAGGTCCAATAACACCAGCATAAACATGTAACACCACAGTCCAATAACACCAGCATAAACATGTAACACCACAGTCCAATAACACCAGCATAAACATGTAACACCACAGTCCAATAACACCATCATAAACCTGTAACACAGTCCAATAACACCAGCATAAACATGTAACACAGTCCAATAACACCAAAATAAACACATAACACAGTCCAATAACACCAACATAAACATGTAACACAGTCCAATAACACCAACATAAACATGTAACACAGTCCAATAACACCAGCATAAACATGTAACACCACAGTCCAATAACACCAACATAAACATGTAACGCCACAGTCCAATAACACCAGCATAAACATGTAACACCACAGTCCAATAACACCATCATAAACATGTAACACAGTCCAATAACACCAGCACGAACATGTAACACCACAGTCCAATAACACCATCATAAACATGTAACACGGTCCAAAAACACCAGCATAAACATGTAACACAGTCCAATAACACCAACACCAACATAAACATTTAACACAGTCCAATAACACCAGCACGAACATGTAACACCACAGTCCAATAACACCATCATAAACATGTAACACGGTCCAATAACACCAGCATAAACATGTAACACCACAGTCCAATAACACCATCATAAACACGTAACACCACAGTCCAATAACACCAGCATAAACATGTAACACAGTCCAATAACACCAACATAAACATGTAACACCACAGTCCAATAACACCAACACCAACATGAACACGTAACACCACAGTCCAAAAACACCAGCATAAACATCTAACACCACAGTCCAATAACACCAGCATAAACATGTAACACCACAGTCCAATAACACCAGCATAAACATGTAACACCACAGTCCAATAACACCAACATAAACATGTAACACAGTCCAATAACACCAGCATAAACGTGTAACACCACAGTCCAATAACACCAGCATAAACATGTAACACCACAGTCCAATAACACCAGCATAAACATGTAACACAGTCCAATAACACCAACATAAACATGTAACACCACAGTCCAATAACACCAACATAAACATGTAACACAGTCCAATAACACCAACATAAACATGTAACACCACAGTCCAATAACACCAGCATAAACATGTAACACCACAGTCCAATAACACCAGCATAAACATGTAACACCACAGTCCAATAACACCAGCATAAACATGTAACACAGTCCAATAACACCAACATAAACACGTAACACCACAGTCCAATAACACCAGCATAAACACGTAACACCACAGTCCAATAACACCAGCATAAACATGTAACACAGTCCAATAACACCAGCATAAACATGTAACACCACAGTCCAATAACACCAGCATAAACATGTAACACCACAGTCCAATAACACCAGCATAAACATGTAACACAGTCCAATAACACCAACATAAACATGTAACACCACAGTCCAATAACACCAACATAAACATGTAACACAGTCCAATAACACCAACATAAACATGTAACACCACAGTCCAATAACACCAGCATAAACATGTAACACCACAGTCCAATAACACCAGCATAAACATGTAACACCACAGTCCAATAACACCAGCATAAACATGTAACACAGTCCAATAACACCAACATAAACACGTAACACCACAGTCCAATAACACCAGCATAAACACGTAACACCACAGTCCAATAACACCAGCATAAACATGTAACACAGTCCAATAACACCAGCATAAACATGTAACACCACAGTCCAATAACACCATCATAAACACGTAACACCACAGTCCAATAACACCAGCATAAACACGTAACACCACAGTCCAATAACACCAACATAAACATGTAACACCACAGTCCAATAACACCAACACGAACACGTAACACCACAGTCCAAAAACACCAGCATAAACATCTAACACCACAGTCCAATAACACCAGCATAAACATGTAACACCACAGTCCAATAACACCAGCATAAACATGTAACACAGTCCAATAACACCAAAATAAACACATAACACAGTCCAATAACACCAACATAAACATGTAACACAGTCCAATAACACCAACATAAACATGTAACACAGTCCAATAACACCAGCATAAACATGTAACACCACAGTCCAATAACACCAACATAAACATGTAACGCCACAGTCCAATAACACCAGCATAAACATGTAACACCACAGTCCAATAACACCATCATAAACATGTAACACAGTCCAATAACACCAGCACGAACATGTAACACCACAGTCCAATAACACCAGCATAAACATGTAACACAGTCCAATAACACCAACATAAACATGTAACACCACAGTCCAATAACACCAACATAAACATGTAACACAGTCCAATAACACCAACATAAACATGTAACACCACAGTCCAATAACACCAGCATAAACATGTAACACCACAGTCCAATAACACCAGCATAAACATGTAACACCACAGTCCAATAACACCAGCATAAACATGTAACACAGTCCAATAACACCAACATAAACACGTAACACCACAGTCCAATAACACCAGCATAAACACGTAACACCACAGTCCAATAACACCAGCATAAACATGTAACACAGTCCAATAACACCAGCATAAACATGTAACACCACAGTCCAATAACACCATCATAAACACGTAACACCACAGTCCAATAACACCAGCATAAACACGTAACACCACAGTCCAATAACACCAACATAAACATGTAACACCACAGTCCAATAACACCAACACGAACACGTAACACCACAGTCCAAAAACACCAGCATAAACATCTAACACCACAGTCCAATAACACCAGCATAAACATGTAACACCACAGTCCAATAACACCAGCATAAACATGTAACACAGTCCAATAACACCAAAATAAACACATAACACAGTCCAATAACACCAACATAAACATGTAACACAGTCCAATAACACCAACATAAACATGTAACACAGTCCAATAACACCAGCATAAACATGTAACACCACAGTCCAATAACACCAACATAAACATGTAACGCCACAGTCCAATAACACCAGCATAAACATGTAACACCACAGTCCAATAACACCATCATAAACATGTAACACAGTCCAATAACACCAGCACGAACATGTAACACCACAGTCCAATAACACCATCATAAACATGTAACACGGTCCAAAAACACCAGCATAAACATGTAACACAGTCCAATAACACCAACACCAACATAAACATTTAACACAGTCCAATAACACCAGCACGAACATGTAACACCACAGTCCAATAACACCATCATAAACATGTAACACGGTCCAATAACACCAGCATAAACATGTAACACCACAGTCCAATAACACCATCATAAACACGTAACACCACAGTCCAATAACACCAGCATAAACATGTAACACAGTCCAATAACACCAACATAAACATGTAACACCACAGTCCAATAACACCAACACCAACATGAACACGTAACACCACAGTCCAAAAACACCAGCATAAACATCTAACACCACAGTCCAATAACACCAGCATAAACATGTAACACCACAGTCCAATAACACCAGCATAAACATGTAACACCACAGTCCAATAACACCAACATAAACATGTAACACAGTCCAATAACACCAGCATAAACGTGTAACACCACAGTCCAATAACACCAGCATAAACATGTAACACCACAGTCCAATAACACCAGCATAAACATGTAACACAGTCCAATAACACCAACATAAACATGTAACACCACAGTCCAATAACACCAACATAAACATGTAACACAGTCCAATAACACCAACATAAACATGTAACACCACAGTCCAATAACACCAGCATAAACATGTAACACCACAGTCCAATAACACCAGCATAAACATGTAACACCACAGTCCAATAACACCAGCATAAACATGTAACACAGTCCAATAACACCAACATAAACACGTAACACCACAGTCCAATAACACCAGCATAAACACGTAACACCACAGTCCAATAACACCAGCATAAACATGTAACACAGTCCAATAACACCAGCATAAACATGTAACACAGTCCAATAACACCAGCATAAACATGTAACACCACAGTCCAATAACACCAGCATAAACATGTAACACAGTCCAATAACACCAACATAAACATGTAACACCACAGTCCAATAACACCAACATAAACATGTAACACAGTCCAATAACACCAACATAAACATGTAACACCACAGTCCAATAACACCAGCATAAACATGTAACACCACAGTCCAATAACACCAGCATAAACATGTAACACCACAGTCCAATAACACCAGCATAAACATGTAACACAGTCCAATAACACCAACATAAACACGTAACACCACAGTCCAATAACACCAGCATAAACACGTAACACCACAGTCCAATAACACCAGCATAAACATGTAACACAGTCCAATAACACCAGCATAAACATGTAACACCACAGTCCAATAACACCATCATAAACACGTAACACCACAGTCCAATAACACCAGCATAAACACGTAACACCACAGTCCAATAACACCAACATAAACATGTAACACCACAGTCCAATAACACCAACACGAACACGTAACACCACAGTCCAAAAACACCAGCATAAACATCTAACACCACAGTCCAATAACACCAGCATAAACATGTAACACCACAGTCCAATAACACCAGCATAAACATGTAACACAGTCCAATAACACCAACATAAACATGTAACACAGTCCAATAACACCAGCATAAACATGTAACACCACAGTCCAATAACACCAACATAAACATGTAACACAGTCCAATAACACCAACATAAACATGTAACACCACAGTCCAATAACACCAGCATAAACATGTAACACCACAGTCCAATAACACCAGCATAAACATGTAACACCACAGTCCAATAACACCAGCATAAACATGTAACACAGTCCAATAACACCAACATAAACATGTAACACCACAGTCCAATAACGCCAACATAAACATGTAACACAGTCCAATAACACCAACATAAACATGTAACACAGTCCAATAACACCAGCATAAACATGTAACACCACAGTCCAATAACACCATCATAAACACGTAACACAGTCCAATAACACCAGCATAAACACGTAACACAGTCCAATAACACCAACATAAACATGTAACACAGTCCAATAACACCAACATAAACATGTAACACAGTCCAATAACACCAGCATAAACATGTAACACCACAGTCCAATAACACCAGCATAAACATGTAACACAGTCCAATAACACCAGCATAAACATGTAACACCACAGTCCAATAACACCAACATAAACATGTAACACCACAGTCCAATAACACCAGCATAAACATGTAACACAGTCCAATAACACCAACATAAACATGTAACACCACAGTCCAATAACACCAGCATAAACATGTAACACAGTCCAATAACACCAGCATAAACATGTAACACAGTCCAATAACACCAGCATAAACATGTAACACAGTCCAATAACACCAGCATAAACATGTAACACACACAAACTAAATACACAAATTCCCGATATCAAAACAAGTCTATACACCCAAATGCATAGATTGGTAACTAAGGACAGAAAAACCTAGGAGAATAACAGTCCTGCCTAGAGGTCACTGAATCAAATAAATTAAACACGTGTGCATGCGGACGTCTCAGTCATATTTCTGTGTAAGGGATCTTCCAATTAGGTTCTCTAACTACTAGCGCCATCTAGTGACTGACAATGGACATGTCTGAGTTACTGACTGACTACTCCGCAGAATGAGTGCAGAGTGTGAACATAATATGAACCAGACTGGTTACATTACATGGACCTTGCTATCCAAGTAGCCAAAAAAAGCACCACTGATTACTGATCCAACTACACAAACTAGAAGATAACTCAGTTTCAGGCAGACAGGGACACAGATTAAGCCTACTCCAGAGCTACAAAGCAATAGGGGGTTGTTGTTGGGGAGAGTGCGGAGCGAGAGGGTGAGCAGTACTCTGTACTGCCTTGGTCACTGTTGCCGCGTGTGACTAGGAGAATCTGTCAGAGAAATTACCATGACCTGAACACACACAAATACACACCAGTGTAACTTGACACCTCGCTGGCTGACCTCTGGAATGGACTCAGTCTGCCTTGACCTTCTGAGAGCACCGCGGGCACACAGTCCGGTCTGACCACATTCCAGGGGTGTGGCAGGAGAGAGTTAAAGACAGAGGCACTGCAGAACAGCACAACCAGGCAGCAACCAGGCAGAACAAAACCAAACATGTGTAGTAGCCATTGTGTGTAGTCAGTGTTTTATTAAGTTTCCAAATACAAAAAGACTTTAGTCTCAAGCCCAAACAGGTCACTGGTCACTGGACACTGGACATACATACCTGTCACATCTCATATAATTGTGGATAAATACCTGTGACATATTAAAAGTTGCATAAATAACTTTTCAAGTATTCAGCCAGCGTCCAGACAGAGCCACCTTCAGCTTTACATTCTCTCCTCTCCTAAATATACACCACCATGAGATATACAACCTCATATGATGCACACCCTTCATCTGACCTATACAAGCCTAGAACCACACCATGGTTAGTGTCCTGCCAACAGTGACTAAGTCTGTCTCTGTTTTAGTCACTCCTGGAGGTTTGGCATGAACATGACAGGAGATGGTTACAGTTCAATTCCTAATTCCATGGTTACCCCAGACAGAGATCTGACACCAGCTAGCAATGATTCACTGTTAAAAACTAAAAAGTTAACTTAATTTTTTTTTGGGTTGATAGAATACACACCATGTAAGCATGATGACGTTAGTATACCATATCCCCCCGTATGAGAGTATAATTGTCAAAAAACACGAGAGGTTCAACCACTATGTTCATTTGAAACATGTATACTCTGCAACCCTAAAACAATAAACGTCTGATCACACACCCCTCTCTCTCTCCTCTACAGAATACCACCACTCCTTCAGTCTGCTGTAGAATCTCTCAGACACACTCAGCGCATAACAAACCTGATTCCTGTGGGTGAGTAGTTGTGATAGAGGTGTTAGTGCTGGATCTAAAGCTTGCACACTACGTAGCTCTACTGGTTCCTATCTTAGTGACACCGTCTGTCTCAGAGCAATAACATCTGCTTTATAGACACAGGCAGTTATTCCTCTCTAAGGTTGACAAAATAGTCAATGTTTGAAATCAGATTAAAAACATTTTAAATAAACATTATTCAAAATATAAGATAACAAGAAGTGTGCCTTGGCTGTCCGTCTGTAACAAGTATAAAGGACACGGATCCATCCAATGACAGACAGAGCCCTACTATGTAACAGCAGAGCCATGCGGTAGAGCCAGGATGGAGGCCAGTTGCAGCTCTAGAGCAAGACAGATGCTGCAACTGCACAGCACAGAATCTGTGATATGAAAGATGGAGGGATGTTTGTAGAGGAGTAGACAGGCCAGATTGAACAAACACAAAGGCTGCCACCGTATCATTACCTCAATGCTCAGACAACATAGTTATAAAGCAGCAAACTCTTTAGGCACAAATTAAAGTTTCCTATGGGCAGAGACTCTGACAGAGCAGAGAAGCAGAATGCTGTAGAGAGGTTGATCAAATATCCCTTAAAAAGCTTCATACACACACCAGGCCACAACACTCAGAAAAGAGCCAACTTGTGATCAGTTTCAGCAAGCATTTCAACAATCCACATGGCCAGGACTGTGTGCTCACATGTGCACATACTGTACACGCACCTCTTCAATAACAATCCTAAAATAAGGGGTCCGAAGGTAGGCAGTCCTCCCTCTGCAGGGTGAGTCCATTAACAGTATGTTTTGTGTGCGTTTGGTAAAATAAAGGTTAGAGCTTAACCATGTGTCTGTAGCAGGACCCAGTCCTCACTGGACCTGTTTTTCCTGTTCATGTCCACGTTCCCCTCTGATAGGCTGAGCTGGCTCATGACTCCCCCCCTTGGCGCTGGTGTCCAACCACGTGGGGGTTGAACTGTGTGATGATGATGGTGATGTCGTCGCGGTACATGCGGGCCAGTTCCTCAGGCAGAGACAGCATCTTGGACAGCGTCTCGTGGTCCACTGCTCCAAACTCATTGTTGCCCACCGCGTGGCGAATCAGGTGGGTGGCAGCGTTCTGGTCCTGGAACGCTAAGGAGGCACGGGCCTTCCTCTCAGCCAGCAGCCCCTGCATCTGTCCCAGGGTGACATGGTAACCCCCCACGGTGAGGGGCTGGCGCTGGTGGACCCCCGTTAGATACTCCCCTACGATCCGGACCACCTCCTGTCGATGGAGCGTCTCCCACAGCCCGTCTGTACCCAGCACCTGCGGGAGGAGGGACAAAGACCTGTAGTTAACAAAAGGAAACTTCTAACTACATAACTTCAGATTTAGGTATGTTTTAATGGAGCACAATGCAAGTTTCTGTTCAAGAAAAGACAACAAAGCCTTATAAATCAATGAATGAAATCATGAATTGATCAATCAGTCAATTGACCAATCCTTTGTCTCTCACCAGGAAGCGGTCCTGAGGTCGGAGGCGGTGGTGTGTGATCTCAGGCTCGGCCGTGAGGTAGGGAGGGGTGTGGTAATTGGGGGGGATGAACTTGGTGTGTTCGTTGTCATGGAGCTGGTCTGGTCCTGACTCCAACACACCTCGCTGCAAGTCAATGCTCCACTTGAACTTCACATCTCCAAATGCACGGAACGGCATCAGCAGGCCCAACAACCGGTCCTGGCAGAGGGAGAGAAAGAGATAGAGGATATATGTTGGTTTTTACTTTATGTTTAACTGACCTGCTGTGCCACTGTTCTCTCTGGTTGTGTAACGGTACTGACCTGCTGTGCCACTGTTCTCTCTGTATGTGTAACGGTACTGACCTGCTGTGCCACTGTTCTCTCTGTATGTGTAAAGGTACTGACCTGCTGTGCCACTGTTCTCTCTAGATGTGTAACGGTACTGACCTGCTGTGCCACTGTTCTCTCTAGATGTGTAACGGTACTGACCTGCTGTGCCACTGTTCTCTCTAGATGTGTAACGGTACTGACCTGCTGTGCCACTGTTCTCTCTGTATGTGTAAAGGTACTGACCTGCGGTGCCACTGTTCTCTCTGGATGTGTAACGGTACTGACCTGCTGTGCCACTGTTCTCTCTAGATGTGTAACGGTACTGACCTGCTGTGCCACTGTTCTCTCTAGATGTGTAACGGTACTGACCTGCTGTGCCACTGTTCTCTCTGTATGTGTAACGGTACTGACCTGCTATGCCACTGTTCTCTCTATGTGTAACGATACTGACCTGCTGTGCCACTGTTCTCTCTGTATGTGTAACGATACTGACCTGCTGTGCCACTGTTCTCTCTGGATGTGTAACGGTACTGACCTGCTGTGCCACTGTTCTCTCTGGATGTGTAACGGTACTGACCTGCTGTGCCACTGTTCTCTCTGGATGTGTAAAGGTACTGACCTGTCGTACGACAGTCTTCTTCTCAGAGGGGGGGTGCTCCCCCTGGATGCGGGCCACCTCGTTCTCATTCTGGGCGTTGTGGTCGTTGGAGAGCGTGTGAGCGCTGAACGAGCCGTCCTCCTCCTGGACCCCCAGCACCGCCCGGCCGTCGCCCGTGTTCGCTACATACCTACACAACCACAGTCAGAGGATTCAGACACTCAGTCAGAGCAGACAGATGAAGACCAGGCAGTACATATGGGAGCCAACAGAGAGAGATCCGTGGCTGTGGACTAGAGTACGTACAGGTCGGATCCATCGATGTGAGCTACGCAGGCAGTCGCTCCAGAGAAGGCCACTCTCAGAACCCAGTAGTGGAGGAAGGAATTGGCATCTCCCACCTGGACAACACAACATAGGGATCAGCAGTGCACATTTCTACCCAGGGCTGGATACTATGGTAACACAGAGACATCGATGGACAGAGGATAGAAGTCAAGGGGATAGAACACAGTCTCTCACCTGAGCCTCCAGAGACAGGTCACTGTCCAGTCTCTTAAAGGCACTCAGCAACGCCTCTCTGGGCCCTAGGCTCTCCCCTGGACTGGGAACACAATCACATACAATCAACTCCAACACTGAATAATGACCCATGTTTAATTACATTACTGATGCATCCTTATTACCCCATGCCTGTTGAGGTCTATGACTTGCTGTGTGTGTGTGTACCTGCTGAGGTCTATGAGTTCCTGTGTGTGTGTGTACCTGCTGAGGTCTATGAGTTCCTGCCAGTAGGTTCTGAGGCTGTTGAAGTACATAGTCTGTGCCTCCCTGGTGAAGTAGTCGTTGGGGTGTTTGTGCCACTGCAGGATGGGGCTGAGGGGTCTGCCTGCCTCTACTGCAGCCTCCAGCTCACACAAGGTCTCATGGGGCATCAAGGACATGGCTACGTAGTAGAACAACCTCTCACTCAGCGCCTGAGAAACAGACAGGTAGATGTTTTACTGCACATTAAAACTAACTCGCAGATTATACACAATGACAGCAGAAACTTTACCTGTGCACAGGCACAGCCCGCATGGCCGTCGAACACTCCCAGCAGCATCCCCCGCGTCTGCAGACAGGTGGCAGCGCTGCGCCGGTCCTCGATGGGTGCGTTGGCAGGCAGCTGGTTACTGTCGAACCCCATCACCGACGACACATTCTTACCATCAAACTCTGGAACCTAGAACCAAAGCACACAATCATATTCTTATGGTCTCAGCGCAATCGTGAAGCTGTACTCATTGTATGTAAATGTGTGTATTGTCCACCCCTACCTTGAAGCTGTACTCGTTGTGTGTAAATGTGTGCATCGTCCACCCCTACCTTGAAGCTGTACTCGTTGTGTGTAAATGTGTGTATCGACCGCCCCTACCTTGAAGCTGTACTCGTTGGCCTTGAGGATTGAGTTGACCTGTGGGGGGGTGAGATTGTAGCTGTGGAGGTCAGGGCTCCTCCTGTAGCCACGCACGGGCATGGCTGTCGGCCATATGGGGTGGGGCTGCGACGAGGTGGGCCGGTGGGAGGTGGGGCAGCAGGGGAGCTGGCGTTGGCATGGGAACAGGGCGGAACCCCAGAGCTTCGCTCGAGGGAAGCCTCGGAACAGCTGTGATGTCACGGGCATGGTGGCTCGCTCTGGGCACACACACTCTCAGAGCACCGCCACACACACACACTCTCTCAGAGCACCACCAACACTCCTACACCTACGGTAGACACCAGGAACTGTGAGCTATGGGCAAAAATGCAGCTTGTGTCATCTGTATAATTCAGTCAACACAACCACAGCTGACTATGGCATTTTGATTGTGTACACACCTCTCATTCAGTCAGTGTACATAAATTACTGACACGTAGTAACAGAGCCCTCGACAAAGGTACCATTACAGATCCATACAAACAAAAGTGACATGCAAATAACATAACAGATCAAGACAAGCAGTTCTATCTTCCAACTGTATTTATTTTGATTGTGTGGTGAATAAGGGAGCTGGAACCAGTGACCTTGCTACAAGGAAACCTCCTGTGCAATAAAAGTCTGAGCCTCTTGGCAGAGGCTTTATAATGCTTTGAGGCAGGTTGCACTCCAACAATGGAACCCTGCATTCCAGTACTAGCGGACTAGTGTGACAGACTGGCACTAGGTTGCCAAGCTGTGTTGCGCCATAAAATAGCCTTGCACCTCTACAGCAGTGGTTCTCAAACCTCTCCCCAGACTTTTCACAATTTAGATCTAGCTCTAAACTAGCTCACCTGATTCACCTACACAAAGGCTTGATGATTAGTTGAAAAGTTTAATCAGGTGTGCTAGTTCTGGAATAGATCAAATACATGAAATGGCTTGAGGTCCCAAGGACAGGTTTGAGACCCAGTGTGCTACAGGGGTCGGCCACCGCTAGTCGTCTTCCAGGCTTTGTTGCTCTATGAAAGAACCTTGCCCCTCTACAGGGGTCGGCCACCGCTAGTAGTCTTTCAGGCTTTGTTGCTCTATGAAAGAACCTTGCCCCTCTACAGGGGTCGGCCACCGCTAGTAGTCTTTCAGGCTTTGTTGCTCTATGAAAGAACCTTGCCCCTCTACAGGGGTCGGCCACCGCTAGTCGTCTTCCAGGCTTTGTTGCTCTATGAAAGAACCTTGCCCCTCTACAGGGGTCGGCCACCGCTAGTCGTCTTCCAGGCTTTGTTGCTCTATGAAAGAACCTTGCCCCTCTACAGGGGTCGGCCACCGCTATTTGCCTGACAGACTATATATAGTCCTGTGAAGAAGGTCTGACATTTGCTCACTCCTGAAAACCCAATCTTGTCCTACTGAACTAGATTCTCTCTAACGGCATAGGCTATCCCTCTCTCTGCCCTTTCCGCCTCCTCGATTAGGACCCCAGGGAGAGGAACTACTGTTATTGTAACAGCTAATGGGGATCCTAATAAAACATGAACAAATACAATAATTACACTATAATTAAAGGGGCAATCAGCAGTTGCTAAATTGATGATATGGACCCATCGATTCTTGAAGAATACAACTTAGAAAAGCCTCGATCTTAGTTCAACTGACACACTCCATCAGAACCCAAATAAAAGCTTGTTAACCTTCAATGTTTGTAAACAAAGGAAATGTAAACAAACATTATAAAGCCTCAAAACATGGTTAAAACTATTATTTTGATATCATGGATGGTCAGTCCTTTCATCCATAGCTATGTCTATGAATTTGAGAGTAGATACATTTCTCCAGTCCTATCCCTCCGCTTTTTACCTAAACAGTGGCCGGGATTTCGCTTTCTGATTTACGCTTTAATCTAGCTATTTGTAGCGAAGGAGCAATGGGTGCAGCTGCTCTGGTCGGTCGAAAGAGACCCAGGCACGGCTGAACTACACGGAACCACCCGGTACTAGTTGAAATACCGCTCAAACCTCCAGTCTATAACCTGTGACCACGGCCTATCCCTGGCTAGGCCAGACTGCTACAGATTTGTCATATTGATTACAGTACAGAGTCAGTTTTCTTTGTACTTAGATTAAATCGAGATCAATATCCACATAGTTCCCAATAGCGAATAATCCCAAATACAAGCATAATTAAAGCCAGCACATTGTTACGTATTAATTTGATGGGCCGTCTACTCTACTGCTGGGTAGTAACGTTGGCTAGCGATGATCTAGCTATGCGTCACCGCAAACCAGTTTAAAACACCACTCCTCCTTCAGTCCTTGTACATTACGGTAACAAAGCTCACAACATATAACATAAGTTAGTTATCAATGCGTTAACACATACTGCACAAAAGTAACATGCCAAACACATTTATCTTGCCACCGACCGTATTCTCAGAGTTTACTATTTCGTTTTCCTACGCTACCCACCCTCCTGCATCTCTCTCCAGCTCACAACATACTAAACGCTGATTGGCTCACCTCTCTGACAGATCTGACTGGCTTGTTAACCCTTTGCACGCTGCTGGGGGTGTGTGACAGACTTTCAAGCACCAAAAAGATGTCTAGATCTCTATTCATCATGAACTATTTGCAAAATAACACCCAGTGTAGTAAAGGAACAGGTGAACGGAACCTGCTGGCTGCAGCTCCTACTGGCCCTGGAGCAGAGCTGGGCCTACTCTGTTATCTACTTTTATCTGGCCCTGGAGCAGAGCTGGGCCTACTCTGTTATCTACTTTTATCTGGCCCTGGAGCAGAGCTGGGCCTACTCTGTTATCTACTTTTATCTGGCCCTGGAGCAGAGCTGGGCCTACTCTGTTATCTACTTTTATCTGGCCCTGGAGCAGAGCTGGGCCTACTCTGTTATCTACTTTTATAGCACCATAATAAGGTCATCACACTTCAGTAAAAGAGATGGTTGCTGGCAAGTTAGGTTAGTAAATGATGATGACACTACAGCAGCCAATAGCTAATGTGTGGATGGTTTAAGTACCACAATCCTCTCATCTACCTTCACCTCCCTCCATCTTTTCTCTCCATCTACAGGGCCAATAACAGAGGAAGCGAATGAACAGACAATATAAAATCAGACACATTGTTTTAATTTGTAAAAACATATCACAGAGAAACTGAATTACAAAATGTACATCATCGACCCTGTGAAGAACATGTACAAAATACTGTGTAAACAAGTAGAAAAGCATTTGTCAAAAAAAAAAGAGGCTGCCAAAGCTGTAAACAAAACAATGAAACCACGCCAGTCATACAGCTACCAAGGCTGTTACATGCTAATTAGGCATGGCATACTATAGTCTATACCACTCAAGCTCAACTCTGGACCAGTTCCACGGCTTTTCTTCAGATTTAGAGCTGGGACACCAGGTGTGTGTAATTAATGATCAGGTAGAACAGAAAACTAGCAGGCTCCAGACCTCGCAGGGTAAGAGTTGAATACCCATCTCTAGCAAACACAGCTGATTATTCAAATTGCATTCTAAACTGAAGATCATGATTAGTTGATTAGTGGAGTCTGGTGTGTTTGCTGTGGCAAAACTGTGACACCAATCAGCCCCCGATAACTGGAATTGCCTGCGCCTGGTCTATACTTCCACCATTCTGACAGCAGAAACTATATCAGGAATCTCTTGTCCACCAATGTTTTGTTGGCCAGGTTTCTCCGCCCAATACCGTTACGGATTAACCGAAAGATCTAAAATAGAAAATAATGTTATTTTTTTGCTGTTATACAACTAACACAAACAAAGACAAGTACACCCACAATACTGACCATTTGCTGTACGTATGTGAGTACGCCTGCCAGTATGAAGCTCTGTGCTCCCAGGTCGACCACACAGAAGAAGAGCGTGTCAAAGATCAACAGAGTGGCTTCGTTCCCATAGAACAGCACGTCACTGAACGAATGGGACTCATCTGTTGAATAAAGACATATTTCAGAGGTCATACAGGTGCCCAGGCTTGTTCACAGACCACACTGCCATTTATCTGCAGCCCACACAGTGTGTAATGTAGTAACATAGGCCGCATATTACGGTTGTATCTGCCATGTTTTGAGATATATACAGTACCAGTCAAAAGTTGACACACCTACTCATTCAAGGGTTTTACTTTATTTTTTCAACATTTTTCTACATTATAGAATAATAGTGAAGACATCAAAACTATGACATAACACATATGGAATCATGAAGTAACCAAAAAAGTGTTAAACAAATCAAAATATATTTTATATTTGAGATTCTTCAAAGTAACCACCCTTTGCCTTGATGACAACTTTGCACACTCTTGACATTCTCTCAACAAACTTCATGAGGTAGTCACCTAGATTGTGTTTCAATTAACAGGTGTGCCTTGTTAAAAATGTATTTGTGGAATTTATTTCCTCCTTAATGCCTTTGAGCCAATCAGTTGTGTTGTGACAAGGTAGGGTTGGTATACAGAAGATAGCCTTATTTGGTAAAAGACCAAGTCCATATTATGACAAGAACAGCTCATATAAGCAGAAAGAAAAGACAGGTGTGCTTCACAGTGGGAACCACACATGCGGAGATCATCTGTTCACCTACTCTGTGTCTCACAAAGACATGGCGATTGGAACCAAAAATCTCAAATTTGGACTCATCAGACCAAAGGACAGATTTCCACCAGTCTGATGTCCATTGCTCGTGTTTCTTGGCCCAAGCAAGTCTCTTCTTATTATTGGTGTCCTTTTAGTAGTGGTTTCTTTGCAGCAATTCGTCTATGAAGGCCTGCATCACGCAGTCTCCTCTGAACAGTTGATGTTGAGATGTGTCCGTTACTAAAACTCTAAAGCATTTATTTGGGCTGCAATTTCTGAGGCTGGTAACTCTAATTAACTTATCCTCTGCAGCAGAGGTAATTCTGCTTCCTTTCCTGAGGTGGTCCTCGTGAGAGACAGGTTTTTGCAAAAATGTTCGGATTGACTGACTTTCATGTTTAAAAATAATAATGGACTGTCATTTCTCTTTGTTTATTTGTGCTGTTCTTGCCATAATATGGACTTTTACCAAATAGGGCCATCTTCTGTATACCACCCCTACCATGTCACAACAAAAATGACTTGCTCAAACGCATTAAGGAAAGAAATTCCACAAATTAACAAGTTAACAATTGAAATGCATTCCAGGTGACTACCTCATGAAGCTGGTTGAGAGAATGTCAAGAGTGTACAAAGCTGTCATCAACGTGGCTACTTTGTAGAATCTCAGATATATTTTGATTTAACACTTTTTTTGGATAGTACATGATTCAATGTGTTATTTCATAGTTTGTCTTCACTATTATTCTACAATGTAAAAATAAAAACTTGAATGAGTACGTGTGTCCAAACTTTTGACTGGTACTGTATATACATATAAACTATTGGAACCAAGATTGAAAAAGAAGTGATGTTGGCACAAGATGGAGGGAAGGTTGCAGCATAACCGTTGTAGAAGATGCTCTTGTCCATAGGCTCCAAGAACTCCATCCCTATGACTCTCTCAAAAAACAGTTTGTCTCTCACAACGTATTCCATGTCCCGATGGGCCTACAGAGAATACAACATAACAACAGGAAAGGGTGTGTGTGAAAATATTTAGAACAGATCCCAGGAAGTGACTCATGGTGTGTGGTATGTTTATCTTACATGGTCTATGACAGATCCTAGGAAACGGTTCATTGTGTGGTATGTTTATCTTACATGGTCTATGACAGATCCTAGGAAACGGTTCATGGTGTGTGGTATGTTTATATCTTACATGGTCTATGATAGATCCTAGGAAATGGTTCATTGTGTGGTATGTATATATCTTACATGGTCTTTGACAGATCCTAGGAAACGGTTCATTGTGTGGTATGTTTATATCTTACATGGTCTATGACAGATCCTAGGAAACGGTTCATTGTGTGGTATGTTTATCTTATCTTACATGGTCTATGACAGATCCTAGGAAACGGTTCATTGTGTGGTATGTTTATCTTATCTTACATGGTCTATGACAGATCCTAGGAAACGGTTCATTGTGTGGTATGTTTATCTTATCTTACATGGTCTATGACAGATCCTAGGAAACGGTTCATTGTGTGGTATGTTTATCTTATCTTACATGGTCTATGACAGATCCTAGGAAACGGTTCATTGTGTGGTATGTTTATCTTATCTTACATGGTCTTTGACAGATCCTAGGAAACGGTTCATTGTGTGGTATGTTTATATCTTACATGGTCTATGACAGATCCTAGGAAACGGTTCATTGTGTGGTATGTTTATATCTTACATGGTCTATGACAGATCCTAGGAAACGGTTCATTGTGTGGTATGTTTATATCTTACATGGTCTATGACAGATCCTAGGAAACGGTTCATTGTGTGGTATGTTTATATCTTACATGGTCTATGACAGATCCTAGGAAACGGTTCATGGTGTGTGGTATGTTTATATCTTACATGGTCTATGACAGATCCTAGGAAACGGTTCATGGTGTGGTAGGCTTTGGTGCTCTGGTCAAAGGGGTGTCCCGAGGCTGCGTCCACCAACCGTGACGGTCCATTTCTCTGTTAGAGACAAACACAGATATACCTTTGAACAAGGTAAATATTTCCATGCCCTTGAGTGTACCTGACCCATTGAACTCTATGAAGTAATCTGAAATTGTAAATCATGAAATGTGTTGTAACCTGAAATAATATGAAAACTGTGACAACTACATTTTTAAAAGCTTCAGACAGAGGCACGTTAAAAGTGGTACAACGTAACAGAATATTCTGATAGAAACACATTGCATAGAACAGACATGAATATCTTTCCTGTTGATTATGATGATCTCAAACAACACACAGACACACACAGCCCCACCCTGCTGAGGGGCTCCAGGATGCGGTCGTACTGCAGGCGTAGGCGGCTGGTGATGGAGATCTGGAAGGTCTGAGTGTCTGTGTTGGGAAGGAGACCTCTCTGACCACACAGAGACTCCTACAGAGAGAGAGAGGGAGAAAGGGTTGAATAGCTTTTTATATCGGAACGAAATACACACATGCACACATCCCAATTCCACACACACTCTCTCTGTCTGTCTCTGTGTGTACGTACGGCCTCTCTCTTGAGGTTGATGTTCATCTCCTCCATGTTGGTGTCAGCGTGGCCGTGGACGGAGCGCCCGTGGATGTAGTACCCAAAACACCTGTGGGACAGCAGCAGCACCGAAATCTAAGACAGAAGAAAAACCTTGTTTAAATGACTGATAGCATTAAAACAGCAGCAGTTCATCAGCCCATCTCACTTTTACAAAATGTGCACGGCAGCTGAGACACTATGCTGGTGAGAGTGATACTCACGTTGCTGATAGAGCATAGGTCCACAAACTGGCGGATCTTATCCTCCACAAAACGCTCATGGAAAGCAGTGAAGAAAATGATCTGCAGAGAGAAAGTGAAAGACACACAGAGTGAGAAAGCCTGTCCAGAGACCCACTCTGGTAACAGGTCTGACCAACGTCTGCAGTTCATAGGGGTGTACCTACCTGCAGCAGTCCAATGCAGAGCCAGAGTGTGGCGGCCAGGCCATAGCGCAGTGTCAGGCTGTAGGGAGGGGAGTAGGACTGAGGGGGGCGCTGGAGATCTGACCAGGGGTCCCTAAGGGCCAGACTAGAGAAGCCAACCACCTAGAAACAGAGGGAGAGAGAAAGAGAGAGCAACAGAGTCACAGAGAGAGCGTTAAGAAAGTGATTTGAAATGTATCAGGGGAGAGTGCTGCCATTTCTCTGATGGGAAAGAGAGAGTCAGAGAGAGACAGAGAGAGACAGAGACGCAGAGGGACAGACAAGGAGACAGAGAGAGACAGAGGGACAGACAGAGACAGAGAGACAGAGGGGCAGAGAGCGACAGACACAAAGGGACAGACAAGGAGGCAGAGAGAGACAGAGAGAGAGGGAAGGAAGATGTGTGTGTACCTCCAGTAGGAAAAGCACAGCCATGATCTGGAAGGTGGGGCTGATCTTGCGTATGGTTTGAATCTCATTCCACTCATTGGCCACAAAGTAGGTCCTCCAGATGCTGACAGGAGAAGGGCTGTGCTTCGCCTCACCGTTGCCATTGCCTGACAACAACCCAAATCATGGTCACATCTAATTCAGAGAGACAGAGGGGTAAAACAACTTTCAGAGAAAAGGGGAAAAGGCGTTTTTTGACTACGTACCCTGGATGGTCTTGTTGGCTTTGCCGCGCGGTCTCTCCCAGTCTATGAAGAAGATATCCACTGACAACTGCTGGATCAGCTTATGGAGAAACTGCACAGTCTGGAGGACAGGACGACAATTTAGACCAGTGGTATTCAAACGTTTTCTGCAGGGATCCCATTTCGATCGGCAGAATTTCTCGTGACCCCACCCCAAATCTAATGACCGATATATCGATATCGGCCAATAATTCCACCGCTATTCGATAAATAGGATGAAAAAGGCAAATATGTTCCTTTTTCCCCCCAAATGTATTATTAGGATTAGGAGGCTCCAACACAAGGTTACCACAGGAAAGTGGGAAATCACTTCCTCAGCAAAACCTCTCACTATCCAAATCTGCATGTGCTTCAGGGAAGAGAACAGAGTTGTGAAGTAGCACAGATCCATGAACAAGTGACTGCTCAGCTGCAGTGTTTTCCCCGTAAAACCCAAGGGTTATTCTTTGACTGTGCATGTTGTTTTTCCGAACGTTGGGTCAGAATCTGTGTGTGGGTTTGGGTGTGTGCATGTGTGTTAAGTCATGTGGTCTTCCTAGGTGTGGATTGATGAGGCCTTTATATCTTCTAATATGCCATTGGCACCTATGCCGCCGCCTTGGGAAAAACTGTCCGAAAAATATAGTTCATTCTCCATAAGATTTGTTTCATGAAATAATGGATCATTAAGATCCTTGGCATCCTAACGATGATAGTCAGAGGAGTTGGACTGCAAGTTTCAACAGATTCACCTATATTAACACCAGCCCTATTTTCCTGACAGTTTTCCTATAGGTGTGCCACAAAGCGGTATCCTTAGCGTTGGCACACAAAACAGAAAAGTATTAGAATTTTGGAACTAGATGTTTCTGCACGTTTGAGGATGTTACAGCATGTTATCCCACCAGTGGTGAGAACCTGCTGTAGCTCTTATTACCATCATCTATGCCTTAGTTGGTTTTAGGTGGTTTGAACCAATTTATATACTTACACAACCTTAGAAATCTGTAAATTGACATTTTACATCAACAAATAACATTCAATTCATTTTTATCTCTTACAAAATTAGGAGAACCAATATAAATAGCTTACTAAATCACAATTAATTTGTCAAATAATCTGTACTGTAATCCCACGGCCATTTAAAACAAAATATATAATACTTTAAAAAAAAGTGGTGAACCCCCTGCAATTCCCCCGCGCCCACACTAGGGGTCGCTCCCCCGACGTTGAATACCAACATTTTAGACAAATAGAAGCATACACATAACACAAGCTAAAAACAGGGTGGGATGGCCTCACCTTGAGAGCAAAGGCACTGCCCACATACGCCACAAACCTCTCCTCCTGCAGACCTGGTAACGGTAGCAGCACTGACACAAAATGCTGGGCCTAGACACACACACACACACAAATGTTTTTAATGTTCTTGTGTAGGACGGGGAGAGGAAAAGAGGAGGGGAGGAGAAGAGGAGAAGAGAAAGACTTGCCTCCACTGTCTGAGTGTGCAGCCCAGGAGAAGAAAGAAGAGAAAAACCTTGAATAAAATCAGAATCCGTATAAACAGGAGTAAAGACACAGGTCAGAGGTAAAGGTGTACAAGAGAGGGAAAGGTCTGTTAGTGTGTGTGTGTGTGTGTGGGGGGGGCTGCGGTGTGTGTCTGTCTGCGGGGGTCTCCGTCTACCTTATAGAAGATGAGCCAGTACAGGCCTGTTCCCACGGTGATGAAGAAGAAGACGTTAGCCAGATCACCAGCGTAAAACAACAGGAACTTCAATACGGTCTGAGAGCAAGAAAAAGAGGGGTGAGAGACAGAGACAAATAGAGAAGGAGAGGCAGAGAGAGAGAGAGGGGTGAGAGACAGAGACAAATAGAGAAGGAGAGGCAGAGAGAGAGAGAGAGGGGTGAGAGACAGAGACAAATAGAGAAGGAGAGGCAGAGAGAGAGAGAGAGGGGTGAGAGACAGAGACAAATAGAGAAGGAGAGGCAGAGAGAGAGAGAGAGGGGTGAGAGACAGAGACAAATAGAGAAGGAGAGGCAGAGAGAGAGAGAGAGGGGTGAGAGACAGAGACAAATAGAGAAGGAGAGGCAGAGAGAGAGAGGGGTGAGAGAGAGACAAATAGAGAAGGAGAGGCAGAGAGAGAGAGAGGGGTGAGAGACAGAGACAAATAGAGAAGGAGAGGCAGAGAGAGAGAGAGGGGTGAGAGACAGAGACAAATAGAGAAGGAGAGGCAGAGAGAGAGAGAGGGGTGAGAGACAGAGACAAATAGAGAAGGAGAGGCAGAGAGAGAGAGAGGGGTGAGAGACAGAGACAAATAGAGAAGGAGAGGCAGAGAGAGAGAGAGGGGTGAGAGACAGAGACAAATAGAGAAGGAGAGGCAGAGAGAGAGAGAGGGATGAGAGACAGAGACAAATAGAGAAGGAGAGGCAGAGAGAGAGAGAGAGGGGTGAGAGACAGAGACAAATAGAGAAGGAGAGGCAGAGAGAGAGAGAGGGGTGAGAGACAGAGACAAATAGAGAAGGAGAGGCAGAGAGAGAGAGAGAGAGAGAGGTCAGGGAAAATATATGACAAACATGCAATCGAATTCTACATTTAAATAAATGCATTTGGGTGTTTAAAGTTAATGGTTACTTTCTACTTTTAAACTCGGACAAAACAGAGATGCTTGTTCTAGGTCCCAAGAAACAAAGAGATCTTCTGTTGAATCTGACAATTAATCTTAATGGTTGTACAGTTGTCTCAAATAAAACTGTGAAGGACCTCGGCGTTACTCTGGACCCTGATCTCTCTTTTGACGAACCTATCAAGACTGTTTCAAGGACAGCTTTTTTCCATCTACGTAACATTGCAAAAATCAGAAACGTTCTGTCCAAAAATGATGCAGAAAAATGTATCCATGCTTTTGTTACTTCTAGGTTAGACTACTGCAATACTCTACTTTCTGGCTACCCGGATTAAGCACTAAATAAACTTCAGTTAGTGCTAAATACGGCTACTAGAATCCTGACTAGAACCAAATAATTTGATCATATTACTCCAGTGCTAGCCTCCCTACACTGGCTTCCTGTTAAGGCAAGGGCTGATTTCAAGGTTTTACTGCTAACCTACAAAGCATTACATGGGCTTGCTCCTACCTATCTCTCCGATTTGGTCCTGCCGCAGGCCTCCTAATTGTCCCTAGAATTTCTAAGCAAACAGCTGGAGGCAGGGCTTTCTCCTATAGAGCTCCATTTTTATGGAACGGTCTGCCTAGCCATGTGAGAGACGCAGATCGGACTCAACTTTTAAGTCTTTACTGAAGACTCATCTCTTCAGTGGGTCATATGATTGAGTGTAGTCTGGCCCAGGAGTGTGAAGGTGAACGGAAAGGCTCTGGAGCAACGAACCGCCCTGCTGCAGTAGTTTATGTGTCAGGGGGGCTAGGGTCAGTTTGTTATATCTGGAGTACTTCTCCTGTCTTATACAGTGTCCTGTGTGAATTTAAGTATGCTCTCTCTAATTCTCTCTTTCTTTCTCTCTCTCGGGGGACCTGAGCCCCAGTCCACCTGGCCGTGCTGTTGCTCCAGTATCAACTCTTCTGCCTGTGGCTATGGAACCCTGACCTGTTCACCGGATGTGCTACCTGTCCCAGACCTGCTGTTTTCAACTCTCTAGAGACAGCAGGAGCGTTAGAGATACTCTTAATGATCGGCTATGAAAAGCCAACTGACATATACTCCTGAGGTGCTGACTTGCTGCACCCTCGACAACTACTGTCGTTATTTGACCATGCTGGTCATTTATGAACATTTGAACATCTTGGCCATGTTCTGTTATAATCTCCACCCGGGACAGCCAGAAGATGACTGGCCACTCCTCATAGCCTGGTTCCTCTCTAGGTTTCTTCCTAGGTTTTGGCCTTTCTAGGGAGTTTTTCCTAGCCACCGTGCTTCTACACCTGCATTGCTTGCTGTTTGGGGTTTTAGGCTGGATTTCTGTACGGCACTTTGAGATATCAGCTGATGTACGAAGGGCTATATAAATACATTTGATTTGGTTAGAAGTCGGGGTTACAGGTTAAAGGTCAGGTACCTCCATGTCAATGAGAGGAGACCCAATCCTCCTCTTCCAGCTGGCTGTCTTCACCAAGGAATACAGAACAGAAACGCCACCCAACACACCTAGGGCGATCTACACACACACACACACACACACTAATCATTATGGTCTTCACTATACATGCAATCGCAACAGCATTACCCTTCTCGTTCTCTGTCCCCTGGTTACTCACATCAGTCTTCATGTGAGCCTCAGTCTGGTCCATCTCATAGTCCACAGCAAACAACACCTAGAACACACAGAAGTTACAGTGGGATCAGGGATGTGTGTGTGTGCTGTGAGAAGGTGTGTGTGTGATGTGTTACTCACAGAGACAGTCTGTGTGTTTGGGGCAGTGATGAGGACGTCTGAGTATGTCACAGAGAGGAGAGGAGGGAACACCTGTCCCTTCTGAGTCCCTGGCACCAGCTGAAATCTATGTCACAAATACACACACATGTTTTCACACCCTGCTAACATTGATGAATGCGTGTAGTCCTACATGGATGTGTGTTTGTGTGTGCAACTCACCCAATCCTGATGCTGCTTGCGATGCGTATGACTTTTGGCAGAGAGCCGAGGCTCTTCTCTCTCCCACTCAGAGTGTCCACCAGTAACACACGTCTCGATAGGTACCAGTCGTTCAAGTTACCTACACACACCAGTTATTCAAGATACTTGTTGAGGGAGAAAGGATTTAAAACAAATGTACCCCCTCCCACATTCACCTTGGTTGATGAACTTCCTGTTGTATTCTTGGTTGAGGTTGCGTGTGGGGAGGGGGAGCAGTCTCCTGTCCTCTCCTCGGCTCAGATCCACAAACACATCGTAGAATAAAGGCTCAGCATAAACACGCAACAGGTCTGCTACAGAGAGAACACACTACACACACAGACACATACGTAATAGAATTGGCGCTAAGTGAGAACGCAAAACAACTGTAACCATGAGAAAACACCACAGCACATTTTGACGAGACAGAGACAGGGCTTGACTTGGGCAGGAGTTCACCGGATCTGAGTCCCGGCACCGCAAATGTTCTACTGCTCGGGCTCCTGTTCCTCTTATAGAATATTATCTCAAATGTTCTACTGCTCGGGCTCCTGTTCCTCTTATAGAATATTATCTCAAATGTTCTACTGCTCGAGCTCCTGTTCCTCTTATAGAATATTATCTCAAATGTTCTACTGCTCGAGCTCCTGTTCCTCTTATAGAATATTATCTCAAAAGTATTGTGGAGCTTCTGCACCTAAATACTGTATAAACAGTAGTGGCACCCAACATGAGTACCGGAACCAATTTCAGTTCAAGTCAAGCACTGGATAGAGGTAGAAACTCACAGTCTCCTGGTAGGCCGTGCCAAAGGTGTAAGCTGCCTCCTGTCTCCTGGCGGTGTCTGGACAGAGCTGGGAGAGGAGACAGTCACTTTCCTCATGTCAAAACTAATAATGATAACGACTGATCTATGACTGAGCTGTATCCTGAAACACTGGCGTCTCAACACTGGAACCAGCAGTGTGATGGAAAGAAGAACACCTTTAGGCTAGACTTGTGTGTCACTAAGGGCTCTGCTCCCAACCTCAGGTTGTTACAAATATTACTACAGTAGACAGCTCAGCTTGAAGGTCAATATGAATGGGAGTCATTATGAGACTGCAAAGTGTGGCAATGCAAGACTAGCCTACACTAGTCAGGCTCAAGATGAACTTCCTGTTTTACCTGCAGGTTGTTTCCTCCCACTTTCTCCCATTGGAGGAAGTCTCCTCTGGCGTTGTAGACAGCAGCCACTAGGTTGATGTCTGTATTCTGAGAAAGAGAGACAACGCACGTAGAATCGGAGTGATCATCATAGGTGTTATGGTAATAGTGTTGGGTCAATGTGTGTGTTACGGACCCTGTTGCGTCCCTTGAAGCTGAATCCAGTGGGAAGTGGCTCTGTCTGCAGCACGCGGTTGGCCAGACCTGGCTGGTCCCCGTAGTAAAGCCATGGGAGATTGGCTCTCCTAAAGTCACAGGGGCAGGAATGGACAGTTCCATTGACTGATCTACTCCAGATTTGACATCATTGGTTGAAAACAGTGGTTAGAAACTCCAGAGCAAGAGTAGATCTTCAGAAGATGTTTTAGGGGTTATAGGTTAGGGGTCATGAAAAGGGTTAGAGGTTACCAGTAGGATATGTCCTGTGTAGATCCCAGGGCTGCGGTAGCTCTGAAGATGGTGTTGTAGAGACCACAGGCATCGTTGGCCACGCTGCTGAAGGAGTGCATGTTCATCACACACATGTTCCCCAATGCCTGGCATGCTGTCAGGTTAGTATACACCTGTACAATGCACACATACCAACACGATCAGGTCAGAGAACACCTGCAGGACACACACAGACAAGTGCACATACATCGTCCAGGGACAGAAAGGTGAACAGGTATTTGAGAGGCTGTATATTTTACCAAGCAGGCAGCTGCTGAAGAGTAGAGGTTTGTGGAGAACCATGCTGATTGCACAGGAAGGGACTACAGGGGGAACATACCAAACAGTGTTACTATAACTCCACAGTCACATAACTACAGCAGGCTCACTGATGCTCTGGGCCCAGTTTTTCAAAAATTACAGTATCTACCATGATTTTGCCTATCGGATAGGAATAAAACAGAGAAACAGAATGAATACAATGGAATACCCCATTCAAGTAAATTATTTGTTCTATTTCTATGCATTTATTTAATCTTATGCGATAGACAACATCCAGATAGATAACATTTGAAAAACTGGGCCCTGTTGTGTTGACTTACCAGCTCGGCATAGTTGACATTAGGGTTCACAGCTGTAGGGAGGTTGTTGGGAGGGAAACACATACCTCCAGCCTGTAAAGAAACACAACATATGATTCACGGATGCTCTAGACTTGTATTTCATTTTAAACCCATACATGACACACACGCGTATTATAGAGGGTGGGCTCACCAGGATGTTGGAACCACACATACAGGACTGAGAGGTGTTGATGAGGGAAGCCTGGCATCTCTGACACCTGACAGAGACAAGAGAGCAGAGTCAGACAGAGACAAGAGAGCAGTCAGACAGAAACAGACAGTAAACAGTTCAATCAGCAGAATCTTAACAAGTCATGCCATCTGAGAGTTTAGAGCAGAAATATCAGTTGTTCTGCAGGAAGACTTGGCTGTGTCTGGTACCTGTCTCCGTAGCTGTTAGGGGCTGAGAGGGCAGGTTCAGCTCCGTTACACACCTCACACCTGGCCTCTTCCAGAGGGTTCCCCTGGACATCCCGCTCCACTACAGTACAACAATACAACATTAGCATCACACAGCGGCGCACCATAAACACCATCACATCCCCTGTAGACGTGGCTCCTCCAGCTGCTGTCTCACCCAGTATACTCCCAGTTTTACTCACCCAGTATACTCCCAGACGGGCACTGACAGGTTCCCTGCTCAGTCAGACTGCCCGGACAGAGGATACACCCATAGCCATCCTCTGTTACTGCCTATAGGAGAGAGGAAGAACAACACATGCAGCTCAGCACCAGTGGGGGCTGCTGAGGGGAGAACAGCTCATAATAATGGCTGGAACGTAGCAATGTGTTTGATACCATTCCCCTTATTCCTCTCCAGCCATTACTATGAGCTGTCCTCCCCAACTATGGTGCCACCAACCTCCTGTGTTCAGCACACTTCCCAGGACAATCTGTATTGACTGAGACCTTTAAACTGGTCGGTGAATGATAAGTAAATTGAACTAGCACTGTATTATATGGTGTGATGTACTGTCTTGTAGTACGGAATAAGAACATACCGTTTTTTCTAGTGGACACTGCTGACAGGTGATGGAAGCTCCGTTGGTGGCGAGAACTCTGAACCCAGTCACACATTCACAAGACAGACCTGATGAAGGAGGAGAGGGTAATTGGTTAACACAAGAGATTAGAACAGTAGACACAGCTGTAGGTTACGTTGTAAACCATCAGTGCCATTTCTCTCAGCAAACAATACCTGCAGCAATCGTATTGACTGATGAACCAGCTAACATAGTCTACATATAGGACAATGCAACTAGCAGGCCAGTTTACTCTACAACAGTTTGACTCTACAACAAACCCAGACTGGAGTGGATTAGCGTACTGCTAATTAGGTAGCCCGTTAGTCACAGTACAACCAACAACACCATTGATAACGCACCAGTTGCACTCGTACTCTGGTTCGGTCCGCATTTCACACAGGACTGACTGGAGATGTCGTAGAACTGTTCCACGCTGCAGTCTGAAGGACGCTGAAACGAAATCGTAAACTGCTGGGAGTGAAGTAGGTTTGATTTTATTGTTAGAAATAGTGCCAATCCGCACACAAGTAGCATCCCCGTTGCCATGGTAGAGAAACTGACTTCCTGTTATTTTACCCACAACCCCTTCTGTCTTTTGGGGCGTGTGCTCGCGCCACTTTTCTTGCGCCTCCCTACTTCCCAATAAAATGCGCACATGCGGCAGCTCGTGCACAGTTAATGTGGTCGGGCTCTTAAAAGGACAACATTTCGACCTATCAGCAATCACACAAAATTACGATATAAAAGGTTAAAATACAGAGGAGCCAGAGTTGTTATGGTTTTCACCTGGTAAGTAATTTGAGGAGTTGAGCTGTTTAGCTTTTTAACTCAAATATTCTTAAATGTCTCATTTCACAGCCACGGTGCCTCCGGTCTAGCTAGCCAACCAGGTGTTCATCATAATAATGTACCGCGTGTCAGCGTTCATCAGTTGTGTTGTGGGTTACTTAACGTGTTTAATTTATCTGGAAAATCTGGAATTTGGATGTTCTTAATATAAGTAAAAAATGTGCCCATTTAAATGTTTATCCTTTTGTTGCTGTTCTTAATGTATTAAATAACTCGGATTTCTGCTTCATGTTAAAGACACTTTTTTGTATCCGTTTCCAGACCTCTGTTTGCCAGATAAAATGAGTTAAATATGACCATGTACTTCGGTTGCATGTTCTGAATATTGAGGCCGGGGCTGAAGACATACGAAGATTCTTTACCAACTTACACATCCCAGAAGGTGGTGTATATACACTGCTCAAAAAAAAAGGGAACACTTAAACGGCACAATGTAACTCCCAAGTCAATCACACTTCTGTGAAATCATACTGTCCACTTAGGAAGCAACACTGATTGAAAATACATTTCACATGCTGTTGTGCAAATGGAATGGACAACAGGTGGAAATGATAGACAATTAGCAAGACACCCCCAATAAAGGAGTGGTTCTGCAGGTGGTGACCACAGACCACTTCTCATTTCCTATGCTTCCTGGCTGATGTTTTGGTCACTTTTGAATGCTGGCGGTGCTTTCACTCTAGTGGTAGCATGAGACGGAGTCTACAACCCACACAAGTGGCTCAGGTAGTGCAGCTCATCCAGGATGGCACATCAATGTGAGCTGTGGCAAGAAGGTTTGCTGTGTCTGTCAGCGTAGTGTTCAGAGCATGGAGGCGCTACCAGGAGACAGGCCAGTACATCAGGAAACGTGGAGGAGGCCAACAACCCAGGGGCAGGACCACTACCCCCACCTTTGAGCAGGAGGAGCACTGCCAGAGCCCTGCAAAATGACCTCCAGCAGGCCACAAATGTGCATGTGTCTGCTCAAATGGTCAGAAACAGACTCCATGAGGGTGGTATGAGGAAGCGACGTCCACAGGTAGGGGTTGTACTTACAGCGCAACACCGTGCAGGACGTCTGGCATTTGCCAGAGAACACCAAGAATGGCAAATTCGCCACTGGCGCCCTGTGCTCTTCACAGATGAAAGCAGGTTCACACTGAGCCCATGTGACTGACGTGACAGAGTCTGGAGACGCCGTGGAGAAAGTTCTGCCTGCAACATCCTTCAGCATGACCGGTTTGGCGGTGGGTCAGTCATGGTGTGGGGTGGCATTTCTTTGGGGGGCCGCACAGCCCTCCATGTGCTCGCCAGAGGTAGCCTGACTGCCATTAGGTCCCGAGATGAGATCCTCAGACCCCTTGTGAGAACATATGCTGGTGCGGTTGGCCCTGGGTTCCTCCTAATGCAAGTCAATGCTAGACCTCATGTGGCTGGAGTGTGTCAGCAGTTCCTGCAAGAGGAAGGCATTGATGCTATGGACTGGCCTGCCCGTTCCCCAGATCTGAATCCAATTGAGCACATCTGGGACATCATGTCTCGCTCCACCACAGACTGTCCAGGAGTTGGCGGATGCTTTAGTCCAGGTCTGGGAGGAGATCCCTCAGGAGCATGCCCAGGTGTTGTAGGGAGGTCATACAGGCACATGGAGGCCACACACACTACTGAGCCTCATTTTGACCTCATTTTGACTTGTTTTAAGGACATTACATCAAAGTTGGATCAGCCTGTAGTGTGGTTTTCCACTTTAATTTTGAGTGTGACTCCAAATCCAGACCTCTATGGGTTGATAAATTAGATTTCCATTGATAATTTGCGTGATTCTGTTGTCAGCACATTCAACTATGTAAAGAAAAAAGTATTTCATAAGAATATTTCATTCATTCAGTTATAGGATGTGTTATTTTAGTTTTCCCTTTATTTTTTTGAGCAGTGTAGGAGGATACCTTGGTGAAGCATTCATTGTGTTCACTACAGAGAGAGATGGCCAGCACTCAATGAGGCGCTTTGGAACTCTTCTTAGAAAGTCTCCGGTGACCCTACATATTAGTAGCATCGCAGAACTGCAATGAAAAATGGAGTCCAAACTACAGAGAGAGAAGCTCCTTCCACCGGCAGCGCCCTTGCCCGACCCTGCCACAGCCCTACTGTTCGGCCTTGTTGCTGTTATCCAAGGACTGCAGTCTAATCAGCCAGGAGAGCACAACAAAGCGACAGCAGCACCTGGTCCTGTGCTCAGGGCCGATAGCCCAGCTGTCGCTAGTGCAACTGTCGGTCCTGTGCTCAGGGCTAAAAACACAGCTGTGCCTGGGGGTGAGTTAAGGAGACCAGAAGAGGCTTACAGGCCAAGACCAGGCTACGTCAGGCTCTTTGGCCTGCCAAAAACTGTCACCAGCCAGGAGATCTGCCACTTCTTCAAAGGCCTGTTGGTCCAGGATGTGATAGCTAATGTGAAGCTGGGCGTGAGACAGGGCTGCCTTGTAAAGTTTGGGCATGCCCAGGACGCATGTGATGCTCTAAGCTTCAACCACCAGCAACTGGGCCGCATCAGCGTGAAGGTCCGTGGGGCCTCTGAGGACATGTGGAGCTATGCCATCCAGCAGTGTCAGAACCCTTCATATGACCCCTTGGAAAACCCCTTGTATAGGCCCACAACTCAGAGAGATAGAACCTTGTACAACCCCCAAGAAATACCCTCGTATACAATCCAGAGAGATGAACCCTCATTAGAATCCAAGGAAATGCAGCACCAGGAAAGGGCAAGGCCCTCATACAGAACCCAAAGACAAAGCTTGTATGAGCCTGACAGAGAAACACACAGGATCTGGGCCAAGAGGAGCTCTGAGGACAGGTCACGGTCAGCGAAGAGGCCCAGATCCTGTGAGTCCCCGAGCATGGAGTACTGTATTATGGCCAAAAATCTATCCAAAACAATAACGAAGACTGAGATAAAAGAATTGTTTGGCTGTCTGAACATCGCCAACAGCAAAATATTACACTTACTGTATAAGGATAGTGAGAGGACAGATACAGCGTTTGTAATATTCAACCAAACGGAAGACTACGTTTATGCTTTGAACCTCAACGGCTGCCATGTTGGTTCCCAGGCCATAGACCTCTCATCTGTCACCAAGGAGAAGATGCAAGCCATGTTGTCAACTGGGAGACACCATGGCAACCCCAAGACAACACCAGCAGTGTCAGAGCGAAGCGAGGAGAAACATCAGATTGAGAGACCCAGGGTGAGACCGTTTCCCACAGCACAGACGTGTTTACGTACGAAACTGCCCCTGCGACCTTCCTCTGACTGAACAGTTGATCTACATTCTGGGTGATCAAGATGGCAATGGCATCGGTGAGGCTGTGGCTCAGTTTAAAACTGAGGGTTTTGCCACACAGGCCCAGAAATGACATGACAAGACATATGGGGACCAGAGTGCTGCTCACCTGTATCAGCTTCCAGCAGATGGAGGACATTTACAAGGAATGCGTAAGGAAAGATGACCTACTCCTCATATTTACATTTGTCATTTAGCAGACGTTCTTATAGAGCGATTTACAGTAGTGAGTGCATACTTTTTTCCTACTGATCCCCCGTGGGAACTAAAACCCAAACCTTAGCGTTGCAAGCGCCATGCTATACCAACTGAGAATTACTGGACAACTGTTGACCAGAGCCACATGGGGATCTGGTTGGAAGTAGTGGACTCTATGGGGGATAGGGTGTCATCTGAGATTGTCCCTAAAACTCTAAAGATGGCACTTCAGGATGGGCTCATCACTGGAATGAGCATCCTTGAGTCGTAGTGGCTTCGAGAAGTGTTAACCCCATACCCTCCAGTCAGTCAACAGTTAATTTGGACAAGTCTAAACTGGATGAGTCAATATCCATTGTTTTTGAATGATTCCAACTTTAATTTCAAGACCTCCCATGGTATAGAGACCCTTTAATATTTCTATAACACCAATGGCGGCAAATCATTCTACACCTACATGTTGATTTAAATGCATTTCAGACTGCAACATTGTGACAATGTTTGAAAACCAGCAACAACATATCAGGCAACAGGACAGCATTTCATTTCTCTTCCTACATTCCTTATTTCTTTTATTGGAATTTTCATTCCAAAAATTACTTTATGAAACCAATATTTTATTTTTGGCACTAATTAAATGTTACCCGATTCTGTTACCAAAGTGACCTGATTTTGATAAACTCTTAAACTGTTTTCAATTATTATAGTATGTCAATTCACTCCGTTTATGGTAGATTTAAGGTCAACTTGAGAGCCAGCAACATTTCTCACACAGCTGGAGAAGCATAGATGACACCACTGAGATTGTTTATTTTCAGTTCCCTATTTTGTTGGATCAGATAAAATCCAACTCATGGAATCCCCAGTTTTACAGCGAAGGAACAACATCCTCCATACTGTGCATTTGGAAAGTACTCTAAAATGGATTAAATACATTTTGCCCCTCAATCTACACACAATAACCGATATGGCCAAAGCGAAAACAGGTTTTTTAGAAATGTTTGCAAATTACAAATAAGAAAGCATACCAAAATTGAGCTCTGGTGCATCCTGTTTCCATTGATCATCCTTGATGTTTCTGCAACTTGTTTGGAGTCCACCTGTGGTAAATTCAATTGGAGATGATTTGGAAAGGCATACCAGTCTATATAATGTCCCACAGTTGACAGTGCATGTCAGAGCAAGAAGTCTGGATCCACCAAGACTTCCTCGAGCTGGCAGCAGTCGGGGGAGAAGGGCCTTGGTCAGGGAGGTGACCAAGAACTCGATGGTCACTGACAGAGCGCCAGAGTTCCCCTGTGGAGAAACTTCCAGACGGTCAACCATCTCGGCAGCACTCCACCAATCAGGCCTTTATGGTAGAGGCCAGACGGAAGCCACTGCACAAGACAGCCCACTTGGAGTTTACTAAAATGCACCTGGTCTGATGAAACCAAGGTTTAACTCTTTGGCCTGAATGCCAAGCGTCACATCTGGTACCATCCCTACAGTGAAGTATGGTGGCAGCATCATGCTGTGGGGATGTTTTTCAATGGCAGGGAGACTTATCAGGACCATGGGAAAGATGAACAGAGCAAAGTAGAGATCCTTGATGAAAACCTGCTCCAGAGTGCTCAGGACCTCAGACTGGGGCAAAGGTTCAATTTCAACAGGACAACAACCCTAAGCACACAGCCAAGACAACCCAGGAGTGGCTTCAGAACCAGTCTCAATGTCCTGGAGTGTCCCAGCCAGAGCCCGGACTTGAATCCAAGCAAACGTCTCTGGAGAGACCTGAAAATAGCTATGCAGTGATGCTCCCTGTCCAATCTGACATACCAAAGACAACTCGAGGCTGTAATTGCTGGCAATGGTGCGTCAACAAACTACTGAGTAAAGGGTCTGAATACTTATGCAAATATATTTCAGTTTAATTTACAAACATTTCCAAAAACCTGTTTTTACTTACTGGGTAGTGTGTAGATTAATACATTTTAGAATACAGCTGTAACGTAAGAAAAATGTGGAAAAAGTCAGGGTCTGAATACTTTCCAAATGCACCATACATCCTGGGATTCCATTCAGGCCCAGCCACTCAATTATTTTTTTGCCCACAAAAGGGCTTTAATACAGACAAATACTCAGTTTCATCAGCTGTCAGGGTGGCTGGTCTCAGACGATCCCACAAGTGAAGCCAGGTGTGGAGAAAAACAGCGATGACAAGCCCAACTCAAAACAGCAGTCAGTACATCAGTAACCCATTTACCGCCAAACATATGTTTCCCTAAACATTACACTTGTTTTCTATCAAACACTTAATTTCTAAACAGACAAGATCTGTCCAAGAAACCACAGTAAAATAAATGCCAAAATCACATGAATACAGACAATGGTTAAAACTAAAAGTCAAACTTTAGTCCAACCTATGCATGTCAAAAGAAGTTAGGTAAAAACAAAGTCTGCACTAATAAGTACACAATTGTATCAGTTTCTGCTTTGAAGGAAAATTATATAAAATAAAAATGTTCAGTGGCTAGACAGACAGCTGCAGACCCCATGGACTCAGGGTATATCTTGGGGGTGAGGCGGAGGATGGGTTACCCCAGGAAGGTGGATGTGTCACGTGGGGATGGATCAGTTAGTTGTAGTACCTGGATGGACCATCAGTATCTGGAAGGGCCTGCAGAGGAGATAAAATAGATTACTGATGTACTGTTGGTTATTTCTGAACCAAACTACAGCCATTAAAAGGCTGGACGTGTGTATTTAATTTGTCAACTGGGGCCGTGCGTACCAGAGAGGTTCCCAGAGAAGCGGTCACTACTGCTAGACATTCTGGGAGAATCGGAGTAGCTCATGGAGCCCAGCGACAAACCGCTCTTCATACTAGGACCCTGCTGGAGTCAAACACACACTGAATCGAGGGGAACAAAGGGGACAAACTACTGAGGAATTATTTGGTTTCCTGAATCACGCCATCTACCTTACGACTGTATGGGAGTACACAAGGAACAGGTTTAGCCACAGTAAGAACGTGTGCTGTCAGAACACAGAAGGTTCTAGAGCACTGCCTTGTACTGCCATAATGAACAGCAATAACTCACTGACTGAACACAGACAGGAAGTGGGTTAAAGGACTGAATCAAGTGACATTTATCCTCACGTCACCAGTTCCTGTTGCAGGAAGCACCTGAGAGCTGCTTGTTGCACTGGTATTGCAGCTGACAGAGCAGTGTGTGTGTGTGTGTGCTGCATACCGAGGAAACACTCCTAAGTCTGTAGTCCATTAGGACATCTGTCAGCTTCTGTGTCACCTTCAGCACGATCTGAGCATCACCCTCGTTCTCGATCTGGAAATTGTCCTTCACACAGGAAACAAACCCTCAACACACACAGCATGTTTAAATAACACGAGAAAGCATAGTTTCACACACACAGTTCCACTCACCAGGTATTTGAGTAGCGTGGTCGGAAGGCTGCTGGTTTCAGGTACAGCTCCCATCAACCCTTGGCCTGATCCACTTCCCATCTGTCCCCCTCTGAACTCATCAGGGTAGCGGCTTCCCGGACTCTCCCCCAACAACCCCTCCTGGCCAAAGCTTCCATCCCTTCCCCCTCCCAGCCCAAAGCCATCGGCTGAACCCCCTAGCCTCTGCCCCCCCGTATTGTCAGGGTAGCCTCGGAAGCTCATGTCCCTTTTCTGGAAAGCCGTGGAGCGAGGCAGGGGGTCAGAGTAGCCCCCCATACCACCCACGGGGTAGTTGAGGCCCCCGCCTTGGAGAGGGAACTCCCCTGGGAACAGAGGCTCTGCAAACCTGCCACCTAGAGGGAGACAAAAGACTGCATTTGGACTACTACACAACACTGCATCCCAACATAGACCAGTCAAGCACACAATAAAGGTCTTATCACCTCAGCAATCTGTTAACCCAGAAGTAAAATCTCAAGTAATTTGGACAGCTGCGTGATTATTTATACTTGTTTGAAATTAATAATGCTGCTCGGATCTCACGCATCCCATTCAGTTCTTGAAGATTATCTCAGTCTACATTCAGAATCTGCCCACGGGAGATTATCACCTCAGAGGCAACCTTACACTTCTCCCCCACACACTCACCTGGTTTTGGTCCTCTAGCTCCCATCCCTCCAGGTGGCCCCATGTTGGGGATTGCTGAACCTGTGATGACAGGGAGATATGTCCGGAACCACACACAGTACATTTAAAAACAGACTGAGCACAATGAGATTCAGACAAACTTGAGAATAAACATAGAAAAACGTACGTAGTCCTGCAAACGCTTGGACCTCACTGGGCTCCTTCAGAATCACCTGAAAACACCATTCAGAATCAATTCAATAACCAACATCACCAGAGCGGTCCCCCCCATCTCAATAGTCTGCCGTGTTTTATTTTCCTCATCCATAACTTTCTGCTCCCCCTTCTCACCTTTAGCTGTCCCCTGCCCTCTGCCTTCTCCAGCTCTGCTGCTGCTTCTTTCACCTTCTTCCTCACTTCATGGTCCTTTGTGGCAGCATCTTCCTTAAAGGGCATCTTGGCAGAATGATTTTGCTTCTGGAGAACAGATGAGACCATACAGTTACACAGCATCATAACACAGACCTGTAGATCCAACAGCCTTTTACAGGGACTTTTACTGTGAAAGTTAAGCGACACACACACACACACACACACAGCCTCACCATGTATCTGAAGGAGTGCTTCCAGCCCTTGATGTGAGCCAGCATGTCAGTCTGCAGACGGCTTACCTTCTTGCAGAGTTTACACTGGTAATGGGGTGGGACTGACTTACTAGGGCTCCGGTACTCCCACACATACTGAAGACCTGCAGAACATGAGTGACAGCTCTATCAAACAACCATGGGCAATGAAACATCACAACAACCAATCAGACTCGAAAAACAAATCATAGAGCCCCATGAAGCCTATATTAGTGAAAGAGTGCAATGGAGAGATTTGACTTAAATCTCTTGGACCCTTGGCATAGGGCTACTACCATGGTGCAATGAATAGGTACTCACCAATGACAGTCTCACCAGTGATGGCCTTCAACTGTTTGGTCAAGGAGGGGATGGTCTGTACATTTCCCGCCTTGGTGGTGAACACTGGGAAACGCACAGAAGTCAAAAAAGCACAAACATGGCAGAGACTGCATAATGAGATCGCCATCCTACCCACGGACAGGTGAGACCAAAGGGTCCACACGTCCAGTCAACTGACCAGCAGACAGCCAATAGCCTCATACTTCACGAAGTGAAACACTTCAAAAGAAGGTATAGAGCTTTAAGGTCACAGTGCATTCCTTACACAAACCCCCAGTTAAAAGACTTGTAGTGGAGTTGAGAGGTTCTTCATTTACTGAACAACAGTTAGAAACACAACCCCTGCTCTTCTGAGCCTCTGAGGTCCTGTTTCCAGCCGTGCATCATCGACAACATCTGGTAAGAATCCTTACCATTTGTGTGCTAGTTAAGTTCTGCTAAAAACACAGATTGGTTGGGAGTACTGGAATCTCCTGCTCTGGCTGGTAATCAAAGTTGCTGGTAACCAAAAATAACTTCATTTGTTTCACTGTGTGCAATTCGAGCCCCACCTTCACAAGATCATGATTCATTAGAAGGTTGCCTGGAAGGCACACCAGGGTCTGTTTCATGCCAGGGTTATAGTACTGACCACTACACAGAAGAGAGGTTAATCTGAGGTATTGAGGCCTGCTGAAAACCGTGGGGGCTGCAGTTCTTCTGCCCACCTAGACACAGGTCAGAGCAGGGATATAGGATTCTCTCACTCCCATCAGGCACTCCTCCATACCTGTGTCCAATCATAGCAGTGAAACTCTTGCATGGGCACAGCAGGTCCCAGCCCCATTGGCAGACAGTGAGTTGAAACACTTCCTACTCTTTGAGGGCCACAAAGGCCCTGAAAGAAAATCCTTCTGTCAGCATCCATTGCCCATCTGAACTACCATAGGCCTATGAGGCCACATCTTTGTGCCGGGGGCTGATAGCCCTAAATTACATTGGGATGGAGTATCCCATCTCATCCACCACCAATGTGTAGCACCCAACTGGGTGATGCACGGCAGTCATTTGGGCCCACAACATCTGACCCAGACAGGATCCTTACTGATTTGACTTGCACCAATATGGGGCAACAGCTCTACAGGACTGCAGAGAGCACCTGCACACCTATGAGTTCCCTAGTTAGACATTCTTCTGAGAGGACAGGTTTCACATTGTGGTTTCTAAAGTTGTTCAGACTCTAAATCATGGACCAAAGTGTTTTATGAAATAAAACTACTTTTAATGCATCTAAAAAGATTTATGCACATTGTATCAAAGACAGACCCCCCAAAAAGTCATTGAAATGAACACTAGGGAAAAGCCTTTGTGAGCCACACAGCCTAAGCCTGTGGGCAGTGACTACGTTCACTGGCATTTACAGCAACCTCTAAGAGGCAGTGAATCTCAGACGCAGCTTGGACTTGCCCCCTGCCCAATCAGCCACCAGCAAAAGGCAGGAGGATGTTAAGTCACAGCTCCTAACCTCCTATCAGCGGCAGTGATGCTGTGTGGAGGCAGAACTTACCTATGTCAGCAGAGAAGTTAGGCTGCTTTCTCTGGCAGTTGGGATAACCAGGCCGAAGGAGAGAGAGACAGACAGGCATTAGTGAGACTGGAGGCAGCAGCACAGGGGCAAACCCCACTGCACTGTTCCCCAAACAGTGGGTCAGGATCCCCTGCAATCCCCCCACAGGGGTTGCAGCTTAAGAATGGGTTCTGAATAGAAACATTGGTTTGGTTTAAGCAAACGCTTCAGGTCGACCACAGCACAGAAATATTGGTTTGGTTTAAGAAAAAGCTTCAGGTGGACCACAGCAGAAAAACACATTGGAGAACCCTACTGCACTCCTGTCTCTATGGAGAGAGAGGGAGAAATGTCCTTTCAGCCTCTCCTTCATGACCCGGTCAGTGACATGAGGGAACTCTGAGCTGTTACTGACTCTGCACCGTACACATGCGCTTTACCTTGAAACGAAAGTACAAGTACTCTAGTCAGGTGTTCCAATCAGAATATATCTGTCACAAAGGCATCATAGAACCAAGCTGCCAGTGAGCCCTAGTGCTAATAGCTCAGCAGGAAAATAAGTGTTATGGGGGCTGACTGCCCCCTTAAAAGAAAGACAGGGATAAAGGGCATGAGATTGCCCAGAGAAAACACCCAGCCCTGTTACCCTCTTTAGTTGCAGCCCTTCATTTGGTAACAGGGTTATCTGGAATTCCTGCTGCCCACAACACTCTTCAGCATCTCGTAGTCAATGGGTAACTCAAGCCCTGATTGAGGGGCAGTGCAGCAGGCTGCATCTCCACAGAAACACTCAGGAGACCAGAAAGCACTGATCAGTCCCTGCTGCTCCAGCAGTGTCCAGTGTCTTTGTCCAGCCAAGGGCGGCTGGTAAGGGTCCATACCACTTCCTCTGCACAGAGCACTGCTACAACTTTAGGAATGAAACCGGTTAGAAGACAATACAACGACTACGTACAGTACTCTCAAAACCACTGTTTTGGAAACCACTTATCATAATAGACACTATTCAGAATGGATTAATTAACCTCATCTGGGTTGTGAATGACTAGTAATACAACTATAATCCTAACCGGGGGCAAACGGCATAATTGGGGGCAATTGGCATGATTACTGTGGGAAACTGAACTTACCCTGTTGTTAGCCCCTCCATTAGCGTTCCTGAACCTCTTCTGTGGTGGGGCGCCATACGATGGCCTTGGATTGTAGCCTTGCTGCATTCTGAGGGTCATCACAAACAAATAAAGACAACGTTTAATATCTAGCTGTATGGGCCACATCTTTTTTAGGGCGACTAAGAAACAAAGCAGCTGGCCTTGTGGGCAAAACCACTTGACCACGCACCGTGCAAAAGATGGTGATTGGCTAGCTGTAGCCACAATATAGTAACACTACCCGGACAACGTCCTCCAGGGTTACTATAGAATAAATACGGCGTGGTATGAGTGACATGAAATACTCTACCTGAAAAAAATAAGATTCGCTAAAGCAAACCAGAGCGGGGTGAATTTTGCGTGTCAAGAAGAACAACTTGCAAATTGACGCACGCGCAATTGTGTATCTCTTTATAGAAAGATCCATGACGTACCTGATTTTGTGAGCCTATGCGTTTGCCTGTGTACTCGAACTCGGAAATTTGAGTTCAAATTAATAAAAAAATATTAAAAGATAAGAACGACATAGATTTTTTTCATTTGAAATGTATCCTTTACACAAGTTGCAATAAAACACTGCTATATGTAGACGTGAAATTGAGAACAGGAGAAAAAAAAATGTTGCAGGCAAATGTGAAGACAGCTTAGCTAGTTGTCGTATCAAAGAGAAAGGCCCATGTTTGTAAAGAAACAGCACGAGCTTTGTTTTGTTGGTTGACCGTCTTCAAAAGCTACATTCGGCGCGGGAAGACTACCCCATGCACAATTATTTCTGACAGTGTCAACACACGTGGGTATTATTATTACGCAATAACGCAATCAATTATTCTGGGTTTACTGCTCATAGATTCTGTGTTCGAGCCAATAGCTTGCTGGCTTGCAAACTCACTGCTGCCCACTGATTGTGGTCTCCTCCTGGTCCAGCACTAGCACACACTTCGTTATTGTGTCAAATGGCACCATATTCCCCATATAGTGAACCACTTCATCAATATCAACCCTGTTTGGCTCTGGTCAGAACAGAAGTAGTTAACTATATTAGAGAATTGGTTGCAATTTAAGATGTTCCTCATGTTTCTCTCCACAGAAAGTCCTATCCTGCAGAGATGACCAAGTGCAAGAAGAAGAAGAGGCAGGATGACTTCCAGAAGGTCAAGCTGAAGGTGGGGAAGACCAAGCCTAAAGCGGACAACGCCACCAACATCAACTTCCGCACCAAGGGAATAAACCTAACTGAACAGCTGAAGAAAGATGCTAATGCACCCACCACACACCGGAAGCTCAACATCAAGGTAGGTAACACAGGCACACAAACACACTCACTCCTCTACTGTACCTTATGCTGTGTGCCTCCCCTCCTCTAGGACCTGTTGTCCCAGCTGCATCACTACAGTGGTACAGTGAAACAGGGAGCTCTTGTGGGACTGAGGGAGCTGCTGACCCTTCACCCCTCAGAGTTAGACCAACACCTCTCCAGTCTGCTCAGCGAGGCTGCTGCCGTCTTCACAGACAAGGACCCGAATGTACGGATGTCTGCCACACGCCTGCTCAGGTTAGAAAAGTATTTTGTTATGACAGTGGGAATTTGTCTTCAGGTCTTTAAAAATATATATATTTCACCTTTATTTAACCAGGTAGACCAGTTGAGAACAAGTTCGCATTTACAACTACAACCTGGCCAAGATAAAGCAAAGCAGTGTGACAAAAAACAACACAGAGTTACACATAGGATAAACAAAAGCACAGTCAATAACACAATAGAAAAATCTATATACAGTGTGTGCAAATAAAGCAAGGAGATAAGGCAATAAATAGACCATAGTGGTGAAATAATTACAATATAGCAATTAAACACTGGAGTGATAGATATGCAGAAGATGAGTGTGCAAGTAGAGATACTGGGGTGCAAAGGAGTAGTATGGGGATGAGGTAGTTGGATGGGCTATTTACAGATGGGCTATGTACAGTGATCTGCGAGCTGCTCTGACAGCTGGTGATTAAAGTTAGAGAGGGAGATATGAGTCTTCAGCTTCAGTGATTTTTGCACTTCGTTCCAGTTATTGGCAGCAGAGAACTGTAAGGAAAGGCAGCCAAAGAAGGAATTGGCTTTGGGGGTGACCAGTGAGATATACCAACTGGAGTGCGTGCTACGGGTGGGTGTTATGGTGACCAGTGAGCTGAGATAAGGCAAAGCTTTACCTAGCAAAGACTTATAGATGACCTGGAGCCAGTGGGTCTGGCGATGAATATGTAGCGAGGGCCAGACGACGAGAGCATACAGGTCGCAGTGGTGGGTGGTATATGGGGCTTTGGTGACAAAACTGATGGCACTGTGATAGACTGCATCCAGTTTTCTGTGTAGAGTGTTGGAGGCTATTTTGTAAATTATATTGTTGAGGATCGGTAGGATGGTCAGTTTTACGAGGGTATGTTTGGCAGCGTGAGTGAAGGAGGCTTTTTGCGAAATAGGAAGCCGATTCTAGATTTCATTTTGGATTGGAGATGTTTAATATGAGTCTGGAAGGAGAGTTTACAGTCTAGCCAGACACCTAGGTATTTGTAGTTGTTCACATATTCTAAGTCAGAACCGTCCAGAGTAGTGATGCTGGTCGGGCGGGCTGGTAATGGCAGCGATCGGTTGAAGAGCATGCATTTAGTTTTACTAGCGTTTAAGAGCAGTTGGAGGCAACGGAAGGAGTGTTGTATGGCATTGAAGCTCGTTTCGAGGTTTGTTAACAGTGTCCACAGTGTTTGTTCTCCAACCCCCACAAAACCATACACCACTTGAGAGCAGCACAGTCCTTGGGAGAAATGCCTTAATGCCAGTTCTTCTACTGTCGCACCTTCCTACCCAATATGAGATTTGAACCAGAAACTCTCCTGCTACTAGTGCACCTCCCTAACCTTCTACCCTCTCCGTGCCCTGATCAGGTTCATAGCCCAGAGTGTGCCAGCGGAGCGGACGTCTCCATTCTTCCCTCTCCTCTCTGCCCACCTCTCCTGTGCCATGACCCACATCGAGACGGGTATCCAGGAGGATGCCCTGAAAGTCCTTGACGTTTTGCTGGACCACTATCCTGCCCTGCTGGCCGCTCGTCCCGCCCTGCTGCTCACCAACTTCCTGGAGCTGATCTCACACAGAAGTACCGGGGGCGGGGCAAGGAAGGGGCAGGAGGGGAAGGGGAGGAGCTGGGCCCTGTCAGTCAACCCTAACAGGAACGTGACTGGTCAGCAGTGGAGACTCACAGTGCTGCTCAGGTATTCATACACTTGCAATGAGTTAGCAGTGTCCTATTGGTGTGTACATGTATTTTTCTGGCGTGACCTTTGTGTTTGTGTTTTCCAGACTGGGGCGTTTTCTTCAGGCGGTTGTTGAGGAGAGGCGAGCGGAGGAGGGGGTTGCATGTGTCTCAGGTGACATGTTCAGTGTTTTGAATGGACAAGGAGGAGCTAACGCACCTTTGGAGCTCAACTGGGAGGAGCTTACCTACAGAAAAGGTGGATTTCAGGTGTTTGAACATTCAGGAGCCATGCCCACTCCGCATTCCACCTTCAAACTCCGGTACGCACATCACAGACACACACTTCATTAACAAGCACACACACACTTAATTAACAAGCATATACACACACACACACACACTGCTGACTCACTCTCCTGTCCTGCTCATCATCTGTCCCTTTCCTCCACTGTATTTGTAGGCCGGAGACTGAGCCTGGGGCTGGGGTGAGTGAAGGGCTGGGCACAGGGGAGGCTGTACGGGGCTTTGCCTCCACCCTGGTGCCCCTTCTACTAGACGTCTGGGTAGAGGCTAGTGCCAGCGACCGGAGCAAGACTGACAGTGCTCATCTCCTCACCCCCGATGCCATGTCACTGATGTACCAGGTCCTCTCCATACTACAGCTGCTACGCAAGCTGGCGCCACAGAGAGAATACCAGGATACACTGGTAACACACACACACAGGTCTTCTCTCTCAGTGTAACATGTGTGGTTACCTTTGTTCTATTAACACTGGTGTTTGTGTGTTTAGGATGTGTGGTTTCGCAGTGAGTACCTGGGGGATTTTAAGCAGCACTTCATGAAGAACTTCCCCTATGGAAATCTGGACATCCCTAAACAAAGGCGGAAGACAGACCCCAAGAGGTGAGGTGGTGCTAGGGCCCATGGTGTTTTTTAATTTTATTTTAATTTTACCTTTATTTAACCAGGTAGGCAAGTTGAGAACAAGTTCTCATTTACAATTGCGACCTGGCCAAGATAAAGCAAAGCAGTTCGACAGATACAACGACACAGAGTTACACATGGAGTAAAACAAACATACAGTCAATAATACAGTATAAACAAGTCTATATACAATGTGAGCAAATGAGGTGAGATAAGGGAGGTAAAGGCAAAAAAGGCCATGGTGGCAAAGTAAATACAATATAGCAAGTAAAACACTGGAATGGTAGTTTTGCAATGGAAGAATGTGCAAAATAGAAATAAAAATAATGGGGTGCAAAGGAGCAAAATAAATAAATAAATAAAAATTAAATACAGTTGGGAAAGAGGTAGTTGTTTGGGCTAAATTATAGGTGGGCTATGTACAGGTGCAGTAATCTGTGAGCTGCTCTGACAGTTAGTGCTTAAAGCTAGGGAGGGAGATAAGTGTTTCCAGTTTCAGAGATTTTTGTAGTTCGTTCCAGTCATTGGCAGCAGAGAACTGGAAGGAGAGGCGGCCAAAGAAAGAATTGGTTCTGGGGGTGACTAGAGAGATATACCTGCTGGAGCGTGTGCCACAGGTGGGAGATGCTATGGTGACCAGCGAGCTGAGATAAGGGGGGACTTTGCCTAGCAGGGTCTTGTAGATGACATGGAGCCAGTGGGTTTGGCGACGAGTATGAAGCGAGGGCCAGCCAACGAGAGCGTACAGGTCGCAATGGTGGGTAGTATATGGGGCTTTGGTGACAAAACGGATTGCACTGTGATAGACTGCATCCAATTTGTTGAGTAGGGTATTGGAGGCTATTTTGTAAATGACATCGCCAAAGTCGAGGATTGGTAGGATGGTCAGTTTTACAAGGGTATGTTTGGCAGCATGAGTGAAGGATGCTTTGTTGCGAAATAGGAAGCCAATTCTAGATTTAACTTTGGATTGGAGATGTTTGATATGGGTCTGGAAGGAGAGTTTACAGTCTAACCAGACACCTAAGTATTTGTAGTTGTCCACGTATTCTAAGTCAGAGCCGTCCAGAGTAGTGATGTTGGACAGGCGGGTAGGTGCAGGTAGCGATCGGTTGAAGAGCATACATTTAGTTTTACTTGTATTTAAGAGCAATTGGAGGCCACGGAAGGAGAGTTGTATGGCATTGAAGCTTGCCTGGAGGGTTGTTAACACAGTGTCCAAAGAAGGGCCGGAAGTATACAGAATGGTGTCGTCTGCGTAGAGGTGGATCAGAGACTCACCAGCAGCAAGAGCGACCTCATTGATGTATACAGAGAAGAGAGTCAGTCCAAGAATTGAACCCTGTGGCACCCCCATAGAGACTGCCAGAGGTCCGGACAGCAGACCCTCCGATTTTACACACTGAACTCTATCAGAGAAGTAGTTGGTGAACCAGGCGAGGCAATCATTTGAGAAACCAAGGCTGTCGAGTCTGCCGATGAGGATGTGGTGATTGACAGAGTCGAAAGCCTTGGCCAGATCAATGAATACGGCTGCACAGTAATGTTTCTTATCGATGGCGGTTAAGATATCGTTTAGGACCTTGAGCGTGGCTGAGGTGCACCCATGACCAGCTCTGAAACCAGATTGTATGTGTAGGTACTCCAGCGTTTCCCAAACTATGTGTCTCCTGATTTGAAAATGGGGTCGTGAGAGAAACTCTGGGGGGAAAAACATCTGGTCTATAGTCAACTGAATGCTCTGCTTAGTCGTAGAACCACGGTTCAATTTCAGCTATTAGTGGTTAGGACAAACCGTGGTTTCTGTTTTCTTCCTAAAAATTTGCTCTAACCATTGAACAGTTTGAGCTATTACCAATTAGGATATATAATATCAGCACAAAATTACTGGGGGGGACATAATTAAAAGTGTGTGTGTTTGGGTGTGGTGTTTCAGGAGTAAGCAGGCAACTACAATCCCAGGGCAGACAGTGGAACCCTTGGCTCTGAACGTGCTGCTCTGCCAGGTCATGGTTTCCATGGTTACCCTCAGCCAGAGGGAGGGGCAAGCCCAGGAGCCCGATGCTGAGTGGCTGATGCCTCTGAGAGGGTTTGTCCAAGAGACTCTGTCCAGTGGGGCCAAGCTGAGCCAAAGACACCTACATACACTCCTGGAGACTGTCTGGAGAATGGTCATCACACAACGCAGCAGGGGTAAGACTGTGTGGGTTTGTGTGGGCTGTCAAGGTTGCGGTTATGAGTTCATCTTAAATGGTTTTCACATGTCTGGCGTCCTAACCGGTGGTGTGTGTAGCGGTGACGGAGGATCTGTTACAGGCGGTGTATGTTCAGTACCAGCAGATGAACCTGAATCTGCAGACCAGAACACTGCTACTTTCCTTCTACAGTAGACTGTACCTACAGGAACACAACCACACACACATCGCCAGGTAACACACACACGTTCTAGTGTTTACTGTACCAAATAACCAAAGACATATGTAGGCATAACCAAGTCTGCAGGGTAGACTACTCTGCTCCTAAATGTCTGTCTTCCTCTTCGGTCTCCCCCGTCAGGAGTAGAGTGTTGTCTCGGTGGCTGGCTGCTCTACCGCTCCAGTTGTCCCAGCTGGGCCACCGTAACCCTGCCCTCTCAGACAGGCTCCTGCTCTCCATCCAGGCTGCTGCCTCCCGCGGGAACAAGGCCCTGCTGAACTCCCTACACACGCATGCATGCAGGCTCTACGGTGAATACACACACACACACACACCTGTATACAGGCTCTACGGTGAATACACACACACACACACACCTGTATACAGGCTCTACGGTGTATATACAACAACAAAAAACACATGTGAAGCTCCACTTATAACAGTCGGGCAGATCGGTACTAAACAGGTAGTCACTAAATGGTCATGCTAGAAAATACCTAAATGACAATGTACACTTTGGAGATGTTTTCTATGTTTCTCCACTGGGGGGCAGTAAAGGTCCATCTGAACTCCATAGCAGGAGAGAGAGGGGAGCATGTTGTACAAGCTAGAGACAAAGTTTGGAGGTGTATCAGTTAAAAGGGGTTGAGGTGGTGGAGGGCACCTATATTGTAATATAATCTAAGACAGAACTGGTGAGGGGGTTTGTGTTATGATTACAGGCCCCAGAGAAGACAGAACTGGGGAGGGTGAGGGGGTTTGTGTTATGATTACAGGCCCTAGGGAAGACAGAACTGGTGGGGGGTTTGTGTTATGATTAAAGGCCCCAGAGAAGACAGAACTGGGGAAGGTGAGGGGGTTTGTGTTATGATTAAAGGCCCCAGAGAAGACAGAACTGGGGAAGGTGAGGGGGTTTGTGTTATGATTGAAGGCCCCAGAGAAGACAGAACTGGGGAGGGTGAGGGGGTTTGTGTTATGATTACAGGCCCCAGAGAAGACAGAACTGGGGAGGGTGAGGGGGTTTGTGTTATGATTAAAGGCCCCAGAGAAGACAGAACTGGGGAGGGTGAGGGGGGTTTGTGTTATGATTACAGGCCCTAGGGAAGACAGAACTGGGGAGGGTTTGTGTTATGATTAAAGGCCCCAGAGAAGACAGAACTGGGGAGGGTGAGGGGGTTTGTGTTATGATTACAGGCCCTAGGGAAGACAGAACTGGTGGGGGGTTTGTGTTATGATTAAAGGCCCCAGAGAAGACAGAACTGGGGAAGGTGAGGGGGTTTGTGTTATGATTAAAGGCCCCAGAGAAGACAGAACTGGGGAAGGTGAGGGGGTTTGTGTTATGATTGAAGGCCCCAGAGAAGACAGAACTGGGGAGGGTGAGGGGGTTTGTGTTATGATTAAAGGCCCCAGAGAAGACAGAACTGGGGAGGGTGAGGGGGTTTGTGTTATGATTAAAGGCCCCAGAGAAGACAGAACTGGGGAGGGTGAGGGGGTTTGCGTTATGATTACAGGCCCTAGGGAAGACAGAACTGGGGAGGGTGGGGGGGGTTTGTGCTATGATTAAAGGCCCCAGAGAAGACAGAACTGGGGAGGGTGAGGGGGTTTGTGTTATGATTACAGGCCCTAGGGAAGACAGAACTGGGGAGGGTGAGGGGGTTTGTGTTATGATTACAGGCCCTAGGGAAGACAGAACTGGGGAGGGTGAGGGGGTTTGTGTTATGATTTAAAGGCCCCAGAGAAGACAGAACTGGGGAGGGTGGGGGGGGTTTGTGCTATGATTAAAGGCCCCAGAGAAGACAGAACTGGGGAGGGTGAGGGGGTTTGTGTTATGATTAAAGGCCCTAGGGAAGACGGAGTGGGCGATTCATCATCACAAGACTCTGTTTGTCTGAATAGTCTGTGACATCAGCAATGTGCGTCAGCAGCCAACATAACATAATACAGACTATCTGATCATTACTACTCTCTCTCCCTTTATCTCTTTTAGCGCTCTCTTTCTTTATCTCTCTCTTTATCTCTCTCTGATGATTTTCTTTCTTAGACCATAAACTGGTGATGGATAGTCCATTCACTCTTTACGTCACCATTGGCTTCTTGTTGCTAGGTACGGTGTGTGTTTACAACACCATGGTCCTGGATAGGTACAGGAGTGCAAGCTTTTGTTCCAGCCCAGCACTAACACAACAGATTCAGCTCATCACGGGCTTGATGGTTACAGGTGACTCTAATGATGGGGTGTGTTGGACAGGAGCTAATGTTCGACAGGACCACAGTTTCCCTCCTCTGCTGTAGTGTATGAGCTGTAGTTGCCCTCCTCTGCTATAGTGTATGAGCTGTAGTTGCCCTCCTCTGCTATAGTGTATGAGCTGTAGTTGCCCTCCTCTGCTATAGTGTATGAGCTGTAGTTGCCCTCCTCTGCTATAGTGTATGAGCTGTAGTTGCCCTCCTCTGCTATAGTGTATGAGCTGTAGTTGCCCTCCTCTGCTGTAGTGTATGAGCTGTAGTTGCCCTCCTCTGCTGTAGTGTATGAGCTGTAGTTGCCCTCCTCTGCTATAGTGTATGAGCTGTAGTTGCCCTCCTCTGCTATAGTGTATGAGCTGTAGTTGCCCTCCTCTGCTATAGTGTATGAGCTGTAGTTGCCCTCCTCTGCTATAGTGTATGAGCTGTAGTTGCCCTCCTCTGCTATAGTGTATGAGCTGTAGTTGCCCTCCTCTGCTATAGTGTATGAGCTGTAGTTGCCCTCCTCTGCTATAGTGTATGAGCTGTAGTTGCCCTCCTCTGCTATAGTGTATGAGCTGTAGTTGCCCTCCTCTGCTATAGTGTATGAGCTGTAGTTGCCCTCCTCTGCTATAGTGTATGAGCTGTAGTTGCCCTCCTCTGCTATAATGTATGAGCTGTAGTTGCCCTCCTCTGCTATAATGTATGAGCTGTAGTTGCCCTCCTCTGCTATAGTGTATGAGCTGTAGTTGCCCTCCTCTGCTATAGTGTATGAGCTGTAGTTGCCCTCCTCTGCTATAATGTATGAGCTGTAGTTGCCCTCCTCTGCTATAGTGTATGAGCTGTAGTTGCCCTCCTCTGCTATAGTGTATGAGCTGTAGTTGCCCTCCTCTGCTATAATGTATGAGCTGTAGTTGCCCTCCTCTGCTATAGTGTATGAGCTGTAGTTACCCTCCTCTGCTATAGTGTATGAGCTGTAGTTGCCCTCCTCTGCTATAGTGTATGAGCTGTAGTTGCCCTCCTCTGCTATAGTGTATGAGCTGTAGTTACCCTCCTCTGCTATAGTGTATGAGCTGTAGTTGCCCTCCTCTGCTATAGTGTATGAGCTGTAGTTGCCCTCCTCTGCTATAGTGTATGAGCTGTAGTTGCCCTCCTCTGCTATAATGTATGAGCTGTAGTTGCCCTCCTCTGCTATAGTGTATGAGCTGTAGTTGCCCTCCTCTGCTATAGTGTATGAGCTGTAGTTGCCCTCCTCTGCTATAGTGTATGAGCTGTAGTTGCCCTCCTCTGCTATAGTGTATGAGCTGTAGTTGCCCTCCTCTGCTATAGTGTATGAGCTGTAGTTGCCCTCCTCTGCTATAGTGTATGAGCTGTAGTTGCCCTCCTCTGCTATAGTGTATGAGCTGTAGTTGCCCTCCTCTGCTATAGTGTATGAGCTGTAGTTGGTGATGTGTAGAGCAGCCAAACTGGTGAAAAAATACTACAGTTTGAACATTAACGTCTTTAACAAGGTAGAACGTGTATAGAGTTGATAATAAATGTACATTTCTAAATAATTTAATCTCTGGAAAAGTGTTCTTCAATCACACTCTTTTTAATATTAAGCTTTTAGCAGCATTTCTGTTGGTTTTGTGGTCTCAAACCAGTGAGTTTATTTAAGTTCTTAATCAAGAATATGGGCTAAATGTAATTATTGAGAATGAAAGAGGTGGGAATGTTGTTCCCTTGTCATATAATTGCTACATTTACTATCAATATAGAATTATAAATAGTTTTCAATTGTATTTTGACTTATTTTTCTTGACGCGAATATTGGTTCAAGACTGAGCCAACCTGGTTCAATATGGGTCCTAAGACGATCAGTTGAGAACTGCTGTTGTAGAGTGTGTGTGTGTGTGTGTGTGTGTGTAGACCCACAGGAGGGCAGTGTGGTATTGTTACCGGCTGAATCTCAGCAGCGATTGGTCCAGCTACTCTACTTCCTGCCTGTGATGTCACAGGGTCTATTGGCCAATCTGAGTCGCTGCTGCACTGCGGGACGCGTCTCTGCCGGCCTGGCTGCCTCCCTCATACGCATCATACACCTCAGGTAACCCCAGCAACCTCCCAAAGCTACAGGTCAGAAACTCTGTCACTAACCCAATGTTCTTACATGATCCCTGTGTCACAGAAATGTGAGAGTCGTGCCATGTGGTTTAAACTTAAACAACGTTTGACCGTTGAGGTTTCATCCTCAAAACATCTAGATGATATCCAGGGCAGACCAACATCACGTGGCCTTTACGGTTTGACATCGTTTCTCTTGCACTTAAAAATGTTCTGAATAGAATTTTCAATTCATAAAAGTGTGTGTGAGAGAGAGAGCCGTCAGTCATTCCTGGTTAGAGAGGGGAGACAGCAGACCGATGGTTCGCCAGCTTAATGGAATCAAACAATCAACCAATTAAGGCACGTCGAGGGTTGTGGCACAAGATCAGTGTCATGAGCTCATGGTTTATAACAAGGCCTGACGCTGATGGCACTTTAATGGGAATTTATAGTTCACTGGACCTTTAGATGGCAGTGTTGGTCCTTTAGCGTGCTGTTGTGTGTGAGCATAGCAATGTTCTGCTGTTTGGTCATGATTTCTCACACGCATCTGGCCTTGCATAACGCTATGATGTCATCAGTGTTCATCGTCAGCAAGTGTGTGTGTATTTGTAAGACACCCAGTGTTTCTCTGGGGTAGTGTTATATATACACACACACACACACCTAACTAGGGGTTGGGGCAGTGTGTGTGTGTGTATAGAGACTAGGGGTTCGGGCAGTGTGTGTGTGTGTATAGAGACTAGGGGTTGGGGCAGTGTGTGTGTGTGTGTATAGAGACTAGGGGTTGGGGCAGTGTGTGTGTGTGTATAGAGACTAGGGGTTGGGGCAGTGTGTGTGTGTGTGTATAGAGACTAGGGGTTGGGGCAGTGTGTGTGTGTGTGTGTGTGTATAGAGACTAGGGGTTGGGGCAGTGTGTGTGTGTGTGTATAGAGACTAGGGGTTGGGGCAGTGTGTGTGTGTGTGTGTGTGTATAGAGACTAGGGGTTGGGGCAGTGTGTGTGTGTGTGTGTGTGTGTGTGTATAGAGACTAGGGGTTGGGGCAGTGTGTGTGTGTGTGTATAGAGACTAGGGGTTGGGGCAGTGTGTGTGTGTGTGTATAGAGACTAGGGGTTGGGGCAGTGTGTGCGTGTATAGAGACTAGGGGTTGGGGCAGGGTGTGCGTGTATATAGAGACTAGGGGTTGGGGCAGTGTGTGTGTGTATATAGAGACTAGGGGTTGGGGCAGTGTGTGTGTGTGTGTGTGTGTGTGTGTGTGTGTGTGTGTGTGTGTATAGAGACTAGGGGTTGGGGCAGTGTGTGTGTGTATAGAGACTAGGGGTTGGGTGGAATGTGGCAGATATGTCAAGTCACGTGTCTCTAATGTTACAGAACACACCATGTATTCATCTCTGACCCCCCTTCCTCTTCATCCTCCGAACCCCACCTTGCGCACAGTCTCCTCTCTGTCTCTGTGTGTGCGCGCTCGGGGGAAACTCGATTCTGTTTAATGTGGTCAGTTCCAGGTAAGCCTACAGAAATGGACATAAGTGTGATCCATATCGTCAGAAAACAACCTGGAACAATCGTCCATCCTGTAAGAGGGTTTTAGTTATGCTCTAACACTCCAGGCCGTCCTCTCTCACTCCACCAACACTCCAGGCCGTCCTCTCTCACTCCACCAACACTCCAGGCCGTCCTCTCTCACTCCACCAACACTCCAGGCCGTCCTCTCTCACTCCATTGTAACCTGTGTGCGTTTCAGGTCCTCTTTGAGTGGCTGGTCAGTAGGGTCTCAGGACGCGACCCTGCGTGATGTTGACTACATCAGCTTCCTGTTCTCCACCCTCACAGGTCAGGCTCCACCCTCACATTTCCTGTCTCACTGGTATCTGGTCAACAGATGTGATGAATCTTCAGGTTCTTGAAGAAGTACACTCCAAGAAAACTTACCAATCTTTCTCTCTTTCAGGGTTTTCGTCTGATGAGCTGGCCACCCTGCAGGAGGCTGGGGATGAGAGCGTGCTCCCTCCCTCCCCCCTCTCCCCCCTCAGCCTCTACCCCACCCCCCTGGAGCAATTCACACACCACTGGGACGTGGTGGAGGTCAGGACACACCTCACTCAGAACACCTAGCAGGGCTTTATAAGTGACTGTTGTGACGGTGAATGAGAGGTCTAGATGGAGTGTAAAATGTGCAAAGAGAAAGACAGCGACTGAGATGGAGACTGAGCACTTCTGCCAGTGTAGTGTTCCTGTGAGAGGTGTTCTGGACACTGTCAGTTATTTAGTTCCCCCTGGTGTCACACACAGGGCTCAGAGGGGGGATGCTTTATCTGGCCACGCTGGCCAAGAGGGGAACCTTTATCGCGTTGCGCAGGCTGTGTCTGCGTGGTTATCGGGCACTGTGGAAATGTAGAAATGCTAATGAGAGCCTGTGGCATGATGGGAGTGTGACATTTGTGCTTGGAAATTACTGTTAAAGGAAATGTGCCCCGAAGCAAAGAGGTGTGTGTGTGTGTGTGTGTGGGAGGGGGCTATAATCACTAATTCAGCTCTTCAATTAGAGCCTGAGATCCTGGTCATCTCATGTCTGAGTCAATCAGACTGAGGGTTGGGGGGGCAGGGGGGACAGGATTAGGGGACGGACCATGTCTGCTCTGATTCCACTAATGAGACAGGATTGTTTTTAATGGAGGAGAGAATGCCAACAGGTGCACACAGGTCTGAGGGGCTGGTCCACACACACATTCTAACACATTGAACACACCTCATTTCAATAGAACGTAATGACAAATTGGCTTTTGATTTGAAGTTAATGAGGAGAAGTTTAACATTGTTTCTCACCTCTGAAAGTTTGTGTGATGCCCTCTCGTCTCACCTGTACCCCTCTGTCGCTCTCTACAGTGTGTGTGATGCCCCCTCGTCTCACCTGTACCCCTCTGCCGCTCTCTACAGTGTGTGTGATGCCCCCTCGTCTCACCTGTACCCCTCTGCCGCTCTCTACAGTGTGTGTGATGCCCCCTCGTCTCACCTGTACCCCTCTGCCGCTCTCTACAGTGTGTGTGATGCCCCCTCGTCTCACCTGTACCCCTCTGTCGCTCTCTACAGTGTGTGTGATGCCCCCTCGTCTCACCTGTACCCCTCTGTCGCTCACTACAGTGTGTGTGATGCCCCCTCGTCTCACCTGTACCCCTCTGTCGCTCTCTACAGTGTGTGTGATGCCCCCTCGTCTCACCTGTACCCCTCTGTCGCTCTCTACAGTGTGTGTGATGCCCCCTCGTCTCACCTGTACCCCTCTGTCGCTCTCTACAGTGTGTGTGATGCCCCCTCGTCTCACCTGTACCCCTCTGTCGCTCTCTACAGTGTGTGTGATGCCCCCTCGTCTCACCTGTACCCCTCTGTCGCTCTCTACAGTGTGTGTGATGCCCCCTCGTCTCACCTGTACCCCTCTGTCGCTCTCTACAGTGTGTGTGATGCCCCCTCGTCTCACCTGTACCCCTCTGTCGCTCTCTACAGTGTGTGTGATGCCCCCTCGTCTCACCTGTACCCCTCTGTCGCTCTCTACAGTGTGTGTGTGATGCCCCCTCGTCTCACCTGTACCCCTCTGTCGCTCTCTACAGTGTGTGTGATGCCCCCTCGTCTCACCTGTACCCCTCTGTCGCTCTCTACAGTGTGTGTGATGCCCCCTCGTCTCACCTGTACCCCTCTGTCGCTCTCTACAGTGTGTGTGATGCCCCCTCGTCTCACCTGTACCCCTCTGTCGCTCTCTACAGTGTGTGTGATGCCCCCTCGTCTCACCTGTACCCCTCTGTCGCTCTCTACAGTGTGTGTGATGCCCCCTCGTCTCACCTGTACCCCTCTGTCGCTCTCTACAGTGTGTGTGATGCCCCCTCGTCTCACCTGTACCCCTCTGTCGCTCTCTACAGTGTGTGTGATGCCCCCTCGTCTCACCTGTACCCCTCTGTCGCTCTCTACAGTGTGTGTGTGATGCCCCCTCGTCTCACCTGTACCCCTCTGTCGCTCTCTACAGTGTGTGTGTGATGCCCCCTCGTCTCACCTGTACCCCTCTGTCGCTCTCTAACGTTTGCGTGTGTGTGTGAGCAGTGACATAGAGAACATGTAGGGAGCACTAAAAACGACATTGTAATGTACTTGTTGGCCCCAACCTGTTATGTATCTCTTGGATGTGTGGAGAAAGGCCAGGTGAGGAGAGGCATCTGGTGGATGGAGAGGAGAGGTATCTGGTGGATGTGGAGGAGAGGAGAGGTATCTGGTGGATGTGGAGGAGAGGAGAGGTATCTGGTGGATGTGGAGGAGAGGAGAGGTATCTGGTGGATGTGGAGGAGAGGAGAGGTATCTGGTGGATGTGGAGGAGAGGAGAGGTATCTGGTGGATGTGGAGGAGAGGAGAGGAGAGGTATCTGGTGGATGTGGAGGAGAGGAGAGGTATCTGGTGGATGTGTAGGAGAGGTATCTGGTGGATGTGTAGGAGAGGAGAGGTATCTGGTGGATGTGTAGGAGAGGAGAGGTATCTGGTGGATGTGTAGGAGAGGAGAGGTATCTGGTGGATGTGGAGGAGAGGAGAGGTATCTGGTGGATGTGGAGGAGAGCTATCTGGTGGATGTGAAGGAGAGGAGAGGTATCTGGTGGATGTGGAGGAGAGGAGAGGTATCTGGTGGATGTGGAGGAGAGGAGAGGTATCTGGTGGATGTGGAGGAGAGGAGAGGTATCTGGTGGATGTGGAGGAGAGGAGAGGAGAGGTATCTGGTGGATGTGGAGGAGAGGAGAGGTATCTGGTGGATGTGTAGGAGAGGTATCTGGTGGATGTGTAGGAGAGGAGAGGTATCTGGTGGATGTGTAGGAGAGGAGAGGTATCTGGTGGATGTGTAGGAGAGGAGAGGTATCTGGTGGATGTGGAGGAGAGGAGAGGTATCTGGTGGATGTGGAGGAGAGCTATCTGGTGGATGTGAAGGAGAGGAGAGGTATCTTGTGGATGTGGAGGAGAGGAGAGGTATCTTGTGGATGTGGAGGAGAGGAGAGGTATCTGGTGGATGTGGAGGAGAGGAGAGCTATCTGGTGGATGTGGAGGAGAGGAGAGCTATCTGGTGGATGTGAAGGAGAGGAGAGCGATCTGGTGGATGTGGAGGAGAGGAGAGCTATCTGGTGGATGTGGATGTGGAGGAGAGGAGAGTTATCTGGTGGATGTGAAGGAGAGGAGAGCTATCTGGTGGATGTGAAGGAGAGGAGAGCTATCTGGTGGATGTGAAGGAGAGGAGAGCTATCTGGTGGATGTGAAGGAGAGGAGAGCTATCTGGTGGATGTGAAGGAGAGGAGAGCTATCTGGTGGATGTGAAGGAGAGGAGAGCTATCTGGTGGATGTGAAGGAGAGGAGAAACTATCTGGTGGATGTGGAGGAGAGGAGAGGAGAGCTATCTGGTGGATGTGTAGGAGAGGAGAGCTATCTGGTGGATGTGTAGGAGAGGAGAGGTATCTGGTGGATGTGGAGGAGAGGAGGGGTATCTGGTGGATGTGGAGGAGAGGAGAGGTATCTGGTGGAGGAGAGGAGAGGTATCTGGTGGAGGAGAGGAGAGGTATCTGGTGGATGTGTAGGAGAGGAGAGGTATCTGGTGGATGTGTAGGAGAGGAGAGGTATCTGGTGGATGTGTAGGAGAGGAGAGGTATCTGGTGGATGTGGAGGAGAGGAGAGGTATCTGGTGGATGTGGAGGAGAGGAGAGGTATCTGGTGGATGTGGAGGAGAGGAGAGGTATCTGGTGGATGTGGAGGAGAGCTATCTGGTGGATGTGAAGGAGAGGAGAGCTATCTGGTGGATGTGGAGGAGAGGAGAGCTATCTGGTGGATGTGGAGGAGAGGAGAGCTATCTGGTGGATGTGGAGGAGAGGAGAGCTATCTGGTGGATGTGGAGGAGAGGAGAGCTATCTGGTGGATGTGGAGGAGAGGAGAGGTATCTGGTGGATGTGGAGGAGAGGAGAGGTATCTGGTGGATGTGGAGGAGAGGAGAGCTATCTGGTGGATGTGAAGGAGAGGAGAGCTATCTGGTGGATGTGAAGGAGAGGAGAGCTATCTGGTGGATGTGAAGGAGAGGAGAGCTATCTGGTGGATGTGAAGGAGAGGAGAGCTATCTGGTGGATGTGAAGGAGAGGAGAGCTATCTGGTGGATGTGAAGGAGAGGAGAGCTATCTGGTGGATGTGAAGGAGAGGAGAGCTATCTGGTGGATGTGAAGGAGAGGAGAACTATCTGGTGGATGTGGAGGAGAGGAGAGGAGAGCTATCTGGTGGATGTGTAGGAGAGGAGAGGTATCTGGTGGATGTGGAGGAGAGGAGAGGTATCTGGTGGATGTGGAGGAGAGGAGGGGTATCTGGTGGATGTGGAGGAGAGGAGAGGTATCTGGTGGAGGAGAGGAGAGGTATCTGGTGGAGGAGAGGAGAGGTATCTGGTGGAGGAGAGGAGAGGTATCTGGTGGATGTGTAGGAGAGGAGAGGTATCTGGTGGATGTGTAGGAGAGGAGAGGTATCTGGTGGATGTGGAGGAGAGGAGAGGTATCTGGTGGATGTGGAGGAGAGGAGAGGTATCTGGTGGATGTGGAGGAGAGGAGAGGTATCTGGTGGATGTGGAGGAGAGGAGAGGTATCTGGTGGATGTGGAGGAGAGGAGAGGTATCTGGTGGATGTGGAGGAGAGAGAGGTATCTGGTGGATGTGAAGGAGAGGAAGCTATCTGGTGGATGTGGAGGAGAGGAGAGGCTATCTGGTGGATGTGGAGGAGAGGAGAGCTATCTGGTGGATGTGGAGGAGAGGAGAGCTATCTGGTGGATGTGGAGGAGAGGAGAGCTATCTGGTGGATGTGGAGGAGAGGAGAGCTATCTGGTGGATGTGGAGGAGAGGAAGAGGTATCTGGTGGATGTGGAGGAGAGGAGAGCTATCTGGTGGATGTGAAGGAGAGGGAGAGCTATCTGGTGGATGTTAAGGAGAGGAGAGCTATCTGGTGGATGTGAAGGAGAGGAGAGCTATCTGGTGGATGTGAGGAGAGGAGAACTATCTGGTGGATGTGGAGGAGAGGAGAGGATAGCTCTCTGGTGGATGTGTAGGAGGAGGAGAGGTATCTGGTGGATGTGGAGGAGAGGAGAGGTATCTGGTGGATGTGGAGGAGAGGAGAGGTATCTGGTGGATGTGGAGGAGAGGAGAGGTATCTGGTGGATGTGGAGGAGAGGAGAGGTATCTGGTGGATGTGGAGGAGAGGAGAGGTATCTGGTGGATGTGTAGGAGAGGAGAGGTATCTGGTGGATGTGTAGGAGAGGAGAGGTATCTGGTGGATGTGTAGGAGAGGAGAGGTATCTGGTGGATGTGGTAGGAGAGGAGAGGTATCTGGTGGATGTGTAGGAGAGGAGAGGTATCTGGTGGATGTGGAGGAGAGGAGAGGTATCTGGTGGATGTGGAGGAGAGGAGAGGTATCTGGTGGATGTGGAGGAGAGGAGAGGTATCTGGTGGATGTGAAGGAGAGGAGAGCTATCTGGTGGATGTGGGAGGAGAGGAGAGGAGAGCTATCTGGTGGATGTGGAGGAGAGGAGAGGTATCTGGTGGATGTGGAGGAGAGGAGAGGTATCTGGTGGATGTGGAGGAGAGGAGAGGTATCTGGTGGATGTGGAGGAGAGCTATCTGGTGGATGTGAAGGAGAGGAGAGGTATCTGGTGGATGTGGAGGAGAGGAGAGGTATCTGGTGGATGTGAAGGAGAGGAGAGCTATCTGGTGGATGTGGAGGAGAGGAGAGGAGAGCTATCTGGTGGATGTGGAGGAGAGGAGAGGTATCTGGTGGATGTGGAGGAGAGGAGGGGTATCTGGTGGATGTGGAGGAGAGGAGAGGTATCTGGTGGATGTGGAGGAGAGCTATCTGGTGGATGTGAAGGAGAGGAGAGCTATCTGGTGGATGTGGAGGAGAGGAGAGCTATCTGGTGGATGTGGAGGAGAGGAGAGCTATCTGGTGATGTGTGGAGGAGAGGAGAGGTATCTGGTGGATGTGGAGGAGAGGAGAGCTATCTGGTGGATGTGAAGGAGAGGAGAGCTATCTGGTGGATGTGAAGGAGGAGGAGAGCTATCTGGTGGATGTGAAGGAGAGGAGAGCTATCTGGTGGATGTGTAGGAGAGGAGAGCTATCTGGTGGATGTGAAGGAGAGGAGAGCTATCTGGTGGATGTGAAGGAGAGGAGAGCTATCTGGTGGATGTGAAGGAGAGGAGAGCTATCTGGTGGATGTGGAGGAGAGCTATCTGGTGGATGTGAAGGAGAGGAGAGGTATCTGGTGGATGTGGAGGAGAGGAGAGGTATCTGGTGGATGTGAAGGAGAGGAGAGCTATCTGGTGGATGTGGAGGAGAGGAGAGGAGAGCTATCTGGTGGATGTGGAGGAGAGGAGAGGTATCTGGTGGATGTGGAGGAGAGGAGGGGTATCTGGTGGATGTGGAGGAGAGGAGAGGTATCTGGTGGATGTGGAGGAGAGCTATCTGGTGGATGTGAAGGAGAGGAGAGCTATCTGGTGGATGTGGAGGAGAGGAGAGCTATCTGGTGGATGTGGAGGAGAGGAGAGCTATCTGGTGGATGTGGAGGAGAGGAGAGGTATCTGGTGGATGTGGAGGAGAGGAGAGCTATCTGGTGGATGTGAAGGAGAGGAGAGCTATCTGGTGGATGTGAAGGAGAGGAGAGCTATCTGGTGGATGTGAAGGAGAGGAGAGCTATCTGGTGGATGTGTAGGAGAGGAGAGCTATCTGGTGGATGTGAAGGAGAGGAGAGCTATCTGGTGGATGTGAAGGAGAGGAGAGCTATCTGGTGGATGTGAAGGAGAGGAGAGCTATCTGGTGGATGTGAAGGAGAGGAGAGCTATCTGGTGGATGTGAAGGAGAGGAGAGCTATCTGGTGGATGTGAAGGAGAGGAGAGCTATCTGGTGGATGTGAAGGAGAGGAGAGCTATCTGGTGGATGTGAAGGAGAGGAGAGGTATCTTGTGGATGTGGAGGAGAGGAGAGGTATCTTGTGGATGTGAAGGAGAGGAGAGGTATCTTGTGGATGTGGAGGAGAGGAGAGGTATCTGTGGATGTGGAGGAGAGGAGAGGTATCTGGTGGATGTGGAGGAGAGGAGAGCTATCTGGTGGATGTGAAGGAGAGGAGAGCGATCTGGTGGATGTGGAGGAGAGGAGAGCTATCTGGTGGATGTGGATGTGGAGGAGAGGAGAGTTATCTGGTGGATGTGAAGGAGAGGAGAGCTATCTGGTGGAGTGTGAAGGAGAGGAGAGCTATCTGGTGGATGTGAAGGAGAGGAGAGCTATCTGGTGGATGTGAAGGAGAGGAGAGCTATCTGGTGGATGTGAAGGAGAGGAGAGCTATCTGGTGGATGTGAAGGAGAGGAGAGCTATCTGGTGATGTGAAGGAGAGGAGAACTATCTGGTGGATGTGGAGGAGAGGAGAGGAGAGCTATCTGGTGGATGTGTAGGAGAGGAGAGCTATCTGGTGGATGTGTAGGAGAGGAGAGGTATCTGGTGGATGTGGAGGGAGAGGAGGGGTATCTGGTGGATGTGGAGGAGAGGAGAGGTATCTGGTGGAGGAGAGGAGAGGGTATCTGGTGGATGTGTAGGAGAGGAGAGGTATCTGGTGGATGTGTAGGAGAGGAGAGGTATCTGGTGGATGTGTAGGAGAGGAGAGGGTATCTGGTGGATGTGGAGGGAGGAGAGTATCTGGTGGATTGTGGAGGAGAGGAGAGGTATCTGGTGGATGTGGAGGAGAGGAGAGTATTGGTGGATGTGGAGGAGAGGAGAGGTATCTGGTGGATGTGGAGGAGAGGAGAGGTATCTGGTGGATGTGAAGGAGAGGAGAGCTATCTGGTGGATGTGGAGGAGAGGAGAGCTATCTGGGGATGTGGAGGAGAGGAGAGCTATCTGGTGGATGATGGAGGAGAGGAGAGCTATCTGGTGGATGTGGAGGAGAGGCGAGCTATCTGGTGGATGTGGAGGAGAGGAGACGTCATCTGGTGGATGTGGAGGAGAGGAGAGGTATCTGGTGGATGTGGAGGAGGGAGAGCTATCTGGTGGATGTGAAGGAGAGGAGGAGCTATCTGGTGGATGTGAAGGAGAGGAGAGCTATCGGTGGATGTGAAGGAGAGGAGAGCTATCTGGTGGATGTGAAGGAGAAGGAGAGCTATCTGGTGGATGTGAAGGAGAGGAGAGCTATCTGGTGGATGTGAAGGAGAGGAGAGCTATCCTGGTTGGATGTGAAAGGAGAGGAGAGAGCTATCTGGTGGATGTGAAGGAGAGGAGAACTATCTGGTGGATTGTGGAGGAGAGGAGAGGAGAGCTATCTGGTGGATGTGTAGGAGAGGAGAGGTATCTGGTGGAGTGGAGGAGAGGAGAGGTTATCTGGTGGAGGGAGGAGGAGAGGTATCTGGTGGATGTGGAGGAGAGGAGAGGTATCTGGTGGATGTGGAGGAGAGGAGAGAGTATCTGGTGGATGTGGAGGAGAGGAAGAGTATCTGGTGGATGTGGAGAGAGGAGAGTATCTGGTGGATGGGTAGGAGAGGAAGAGGTATCTGGTGGATGTGTAGGAGAGGAGAGGTATCTGGTGGATGTGTAGGAGAGGAGAGGTATCTGGTGGATGTGGAGGAGAGGAGAGGTATCTGGTGGATGTGGAGGAGAGGAGAGGTATCTGGTGGATGTGGAGGAGAGGAGAGGTATCTGGTGGATGGAGAGGAGAGGTATCTGGTGGATGTGGAGGAGAGGAGAGCTATCTGGTGGATGTGTAGGAGAGGAGAGCTATCTGGTGGATGTGGAGGAGAGGTATCTGGTGGATGTGGAGGAGAGGAGGGGTATCTGGTGGATGTGGAGGAGAGGAGAGGTATCTGGTGGAGGAGAGGAGAGGTATCTGGTGGATGTGTAGGAGAGGAGAGGTATCTGGTGGATGTGTAGGAGAGGAGAGGTATCTGGTGGATGTGTAGGAGAGGAGAGGTATCTGGTGGATGTGGAGGAGAGGAGAGGTATCTGGTGGATGTGGAGGAGAGGAGAGGTATCTGGTGGATGTGGAGGAGAGGAGAGGTATCTGGTGGATGTGGAGGAGAGGAGAGGTATCTGGTGGATGTGGAGGAGAGGAGAGGTATCTGGTGGATGTGAAGGAGAGGAGAGCTATCTGGTGGATGTGGAGGAGAGGAGAGCTATCTGGTGGATGTGGAGGAGAGGAGAGCTATCTGGTGGATGTGGAGGAGAGGAGAGCTATCTGGTGGATGTGGAGGAGAGGAGAGCTATCTGGTGGATGTGGAGGAGAGGAGAGGTATCTGGTGGATGTGGAGGAGAGGAGAGGTATCTGGTGGATGTGGAGGAGAGGAGAGCTATCTGGTGGATGTGAAGGAGAGGAGAGCTATCTGGTGGATGTGAAGGAGAGGAGAGCTATCTGGTGGATGTGAAGGAGAGGAGAGCTATCTGGTGGATGTGAAGGAGAGGAGAGCTATCTGGTGGATGTGAAGGAGAGGAGAGCTATCTGGTGGATGTGAAGGAGAGGAGAGCTATCTGGTGGATGTGAAGGAGAGGAGAGCTATCTGGTGGATGTGAAGGAGAGGAGAACTATCTGGTGGATGTGGAGGAGAGGAGAGGAGAGCTATCTGGTGGATGTGTAGGAGAGGAGAGGTATCTGGTGGATGTGGAGGAGAGGAGAGGTATCTGGTGGATGGAGAGGAGAGGTATCTGGTGGATGTGGAGGAGAGGAGAGGTATCTGGTGGATGTGGAGGAGAGGAGAGGTATCTGGTGGATGTGGAGGAGAGGAGAGGTATCTGGTGGATGTGTAGGAGAGGAGAGGTATCTGGTGGATGTGTAGGAGAGGAGAGGTATCTGGTGGATGTGTAGGAGAGGAGAGGTATCTGGTGGATGTGTAGGAGAGGAGAGGTATCTGGTGGATGTGGAGGAGAGGAGAGGTATCTGGTGGATGTGGAGGAGAGGAGAGGTATCTGGTGGATGTGGAGGAGAGGAGAGGTATCTGGTGGATGTGGAGGAGAGCTATCTGGTGGATGTGAAGGAGAGGAGAGCTATCTGGTGGATGTGGAGGAGAGGAGAGGAGAGCTATCTGGTGGATGTGGAGGAGAGGAGAGGTATCTGGTGGATGTGGAGGAGAGGAGAGGTATCTGGTGGATGTGGAGGAGAGGAGAGGTATCTGGTGGATGTGGAGGAGAGCTATCTGGTGGATGTGAAGGAGAGGAGAGCTATCTGGTGGATGTGGAGGAGAGGAGAGCTATCTGGTGGATGTGGAGGAGAGGAGAGCTATCTGGTGGATGTGGAGGAGAGGAGAGCTATCTGGTGGATGTGTAGGAGAGGAGAGCTATCTGGTGGATGTGAAGGAGAGGAGAGCTATCTGGTGGATGTGAAGGAGAGGAGAGCTATCTGGTGGATGTGAAGGAGAGGAGAGCTATCTGGTGGATGTGAAGGAGAGGAGAGCTATCTGGTGGATGTGGAGGAGAGGAGAGGTATCTGGTGGATGTGGAGGAGAGGAGAGCTATCTGGTGGATGTGGAGGAGAGGAGAGCTATCTGGTGGATGTGAAGGAGAGGAGAGCGATCTGGTGGATGTGGAGGAGAGGAGAGCTATCTGGTGGATGTGGAGGAGAGGAGAGTTATCTGGTGGATGTGAAGGAGAGGAGAGCTATCTGGTGGATGTGAAGGAGAGGAGAGCTATCTGGTGGATGTGAAGGAGAGGAGAGCTATCTGGTGGATGTGAAGGAGAGGAGAGCTATCTGGTGGATGTGAAGGAGAGGAGAGCTATCTGGTGGATGTGAAGGAGAGGAGAAACTATCTGGTGGATGTGGAGGAGAGGAGAGGAGAGCTATCTGGTGGATGTGTAGGAGAGGAGAGCTATCTGGTGGATGTGTAGGAGAGGAGAGGTATCTGGTGGATGTGGAGGAGAGGAGGGGTATCTGGTGGATGTGGAGGAGAGGAGAGGTATCTGGTGGAGGAGAGGAGAGGTATCTGGTGGATGTGTAGGAGAGGAGAGGTATCTGGTGGATGTGTAGGAGAGGAGAGGTATCTGGTGGATGTGTAGGAGAGGAGAGGTATCTGGTGGATGTGGAGGAGAGGAGAGGTATCTGGTGGAGGAGAGGAGAGGTATCTGGTGGATGTGGAGGAGAGGAGAGGTATCTGGTGGATGTGGAGGAGAGGAGAGGTATCTGGTGGATGTGGAGGAGAGCTATCTGGTGGATGTGAAGGAGAGGAGAGCTATCTGGTGGATGTGGAGGAGAGGAGAGCTATCTGGTGGATGTGGAGGAGAGGAGAGCTATCTGGTGGATGTGGAGGAGAGGAGAGCTATCTGGTGGATGTGGAGGAGAGGAGAGCTATCTGGTGGATGTGGAGGAGAGGAGAGGTATCTGGTGGATGTGGAGGAGAGGAGAGGTATCTGGTGGATGTGGAGGAGAGGAGAGCTATCTGGTGGATGTGAAGGAGAGGAGAGCTATCTGGTGGATGTGAAGGAGAGGAGAGCTATCTGGTGGATGTGAAGGAGAGGAGAGCTATCTGGTGGATGTGAAGGAGAGGAGAGCTATCTGGTGGATGTGAAGGAGAGGAGAGCTATCTGGTGGATGTGAAGGAGAGGAGAGCTATCTGGTGGATGTGAAGGAGAGGAGAGCTATCTGGTGGATGTGAAGGAGAGGAGAGCTATCTGGTGGATGTGAAGGAGAGGAGAGCTATCTGGTGGATGTGAAGGAGAGGAGAACTATCTGGTGGATGTGGAGGAGAGGAGAGGAGAGCTATCTGGTGGATGTGTAGGAGAGGAGAGGTATCTGGTGGATGTGGAGGAGAGGAGAGGAGAGGTATCTGGTGGATGTGGAGGAGAGGAGAGGTATCTGGTGGATGTGGAGGAGAGGAGAGGTATCTGGTGGATGTGGAGGAGAGGAGAGGTATCTGGTGGATGTGGAGGAGAGGAGAGGTATCTGGTGGATGTGGAGGAGAGCTATCTGGTGGATGTGAAGGAGAGGAGAGCTATCTGGTGGATGTGGAGGAGAGGAGAGGAGAGCTATCTGGTGGATGTGGAGGAGAGGAGAGGTATCTGGTGGATGTGGAGGAGAGGAGAGGTATCTGGTGGATGTGGAGGAGAGGAGAGGTATCTGGTGGATGTGGAGGAGAGGAGAGGTATCTGGTGGATGTGAAGGAGAGGAGAGCTATCTGGTGGATGTGGAGGAGAGGAGAGCTATCTGGTGGATGTGGAGGAGAGGAGAGGTATCTGGTGGATGTGGAGGAGAGGAGAGGTATCTGGTGGATGTGGAGGAGAGGAGAGGTATCTGGTGGATGTGGAGGAGAGGAGAGGTATCTGGTGGATGTGGAGGAGAGGAGAGCTATCTGGTGGATGTGAAGGAGAGGAGAGCTATCTGGTGGATGTGAAGGAGAGGAGAGCTATCTGGTGGATGTGAAGGAGAGGAGAGCTATCTGGTGGATGTGTAGGAGAGGAGAGCTATCTGGTGGATGTGAAGGAGAGGAGAGCTATCTGGTGGATGTGAAGGAGAGGAGAGCTATCTGGTGGATGTGAAGGAGAGGAGAGCTATCTGGTGGATGTGAAGGAGAGGAGAGCTATCTGGTGGATGTGGAGGAGAGGAGAGCTATCTGGTGGATGTGGAGGAGAGGAGAGCTATCTGGTGGATGTGAAGGAGAGGAGAGGGAGCTGGTGGATGTGAAGGAGAGGAGAGGTATTTGGTGGATGTGGAGGAGAGGAGAGGTATTTGGTGGATGTGGAGGAGAGGAGAGCTATCTGGTGGAGGAGAGGAGAGGTATCTGGTGGATGTGGAGGAGAGGAGAGGTATCTGGTGGATGTGGAGGAGAGGAGAGGTATCTGGTGGATGTGAAGGAGAGGAGAGCTATCTGGTGGATGTGGAGGAGAGGAGAGCTATCTGGTGGATGTGGAGGAGAGGAGAGCTATCTGGTGGATGTGGAGGAGAGCTATCTGGTGGATGTGAAGGAGAGGAGAGCTATCTGGTGGATGTGAAGGAGAGGAGAGCTATCTGGTGGATGTGAAGGAGAGGAGAGCTATCTGGTGGATGTGAAGGAGAGGAGAGGGAGCTGGTGGATGTGAAGGAGAGGAGAGGTATTTGGTGGATGTGGAGGAGAGGAGAGGCATCTGGTGGATGTGGAGGAGAGGAGAGGCATCTGGTGGATGTGGAAGAGAGGAGAGGCATCTGGTGGATGTGGAAGAGAGGAGAGGAGAGGCATCTGGTGGATGTGGAAGAGAGGAGAGGTATCTGGTGGATGTGGAGGAGAGGTGAGGTATCTGGTGGATGTGGAGGAGAGGTGAGGTATCTGGAGGATGTGAAGGAGAGGTGAGGTATCTGGTGGATGTGGAGGAGAGGAGAGGTGAGGTGAGGTATCTGATGGATGTGGAGGAGTGGAAATGTTAAGAACAAATTCTTATTTACAAGGAGGGCCAAACCCGGACGACGCTGGGCCAACTGTGCGCCGCCCTATGGGACTCCCAATCACGGCCGGATGTGATACAGCCTGGATTCGAACCAGGGACTGTAGTGACGCCTCTTGTACTGAGATTAGGCTGGACAATAGAACGAGTCAAAATTCGCCCAAGGCTGAAAATGGCAAAAGAACGTTGGCTAAGCTGGAACACTTGCGCAAGCCCATAGCAAATGAATACACTGCCCAGCCTTACATAATTAGAAAGATGTTCTCATGATTAAAATGGTGTCCAATTTTTTTTAAATCTAAATATACACATTGCGAGATATTTGGCAAAATAGACAGACATGCCTATATTTCCCTATAGTAAACAATGGGACGACCTCAGAGTTCCACGAGTAATTTTTTGTTGTTTACATTTGAACTATAAACAACGTGTGCAGGTCTCCATTGCCAACAGTAGTAAAGCAGGCATTGTGACATAGTACAATAAACTGGGATTAGAACGTTCGGAAGGTGTGTTGGTGCCACAGTGTTCAATAGAACTAATAGGAGCTGGCAGGGTGAAAAATGCCCTAAAATAAGACCTGATTTTTTTCGTGATCACTTCAAAACTACGGCAGGCAGCTGGGATATATGGTAATATTATGAAACTGGGCTCCACTGTGGATGCATTGAACTAGTTTTTATTAGAAAAAAGCATTGTTAAAAATGTCATGTGTCCAGCCTACTGAGATGCAGTGCCTTAGACTGCTGCACCACTCAGGAGACACTCCGATATGAATGATATTAATGTTGTGAAATATGACCTTTAAAACAGCAGGAAGTGATCTTAACCACTGTCTATGTCCCACCCACAGGAAGTGTGCCACTGCTTGGAGACGCTGGGGTCTCGTTCACAGTGCTTTGACGTGCTGCAGAACGGCATCTGCAAGAACCTGGTGAGATGGTGTACTTGTGTGTACTCATCTCTGTGCGTGTGTGTGTGTGTGTGTGTGTGTAACTGTGTCTCTCCCTCCCAGACTGGTCTGGCTGTGGTACCAGACAGTATGGCAGCAGGGTTGTTGAGAGCGGTGGCCAGACTGTTGGACCTGTCCTTCCTCCCCAGTGAACCTCTACTGAGGTTCCTGTCCCGCTGCTGCCTCAGCCTACTGTCTCTGCTACTGACCCTACAGCAGGACACCGCCTCAGAGAACAACCACAAGAGGTAGCCTGTGTGTGACCTCTCTGTGCAGTCATGTTGTGTGTGTAACCTTTATCCTTCCCTGTAGGGAGGTGGTGTGGGAGCGTGCATAGATTGTGTCCAACCTTTCTCTCCCTCTCCCTGCAGGGAGGCAGTGTGGGGCGCGTGTGTGGCAGCGCTGAGCAGCATTCCCCGGCTGTTGCGGTTGGTTCTGCAGTCGTTGCGAGTTAGGGACCTGTGTGAGGAGGAGCTGCCTCAGCTGGCCCAGATACTGTCCCTGCTGCTGCAGCACACAGCGCTACGCAACCACATGCTGGCAAACGCAACTCTACTACAACACATTATACAGGACCTCACGGTAAACACACACAGTCAACTACAACCACATGCTGGCAAACGCAACACTACTACAACACATTGTACAGGACCTCAAGGTAAACACACAGTCATCTACTCAACCACATGCTGGCAAACGCAACTCTACTAAAACACATTGTGCAGGACCTCACGGTAAACACACATAGTCAACTACAACCACATGCTGGCAAACGCAACTCTACTACAACACATTGTGCAGGACCTCACGGTAAACACACATAGTCAACTACTCAACCACATGCTGGCTAACGCAACTCTACTACACATTATACAGGACCTCACGGTAAACACACACAGTCAACTACTCAACCACATGCTGGCTAACGCAACTCTACTACAACACATTATACAGGACCTCACGGTAAACACACATAGTCAACTACTCAACCACATGCTGGCTAACGCAACTCTACTACACATTATACAGGACCTCACGGTAAACACACATAGTCAACTACTCAACCACATGCTGGCTAACGCAACTCTACTACACATTATACAGGACCTCACGGTAAACACACACAGTCAACTACAACCACATGCTGGCTAATGCAACTCTACAACACATTATACAGAACCTCACTGTAGTAAGGAAGCTTAAACAAGTATCATGTTAGAATAAAAACGTAAGTGTGGTGTGTGTTCTGAGGTTCTATTGATGGTGTGTGTTCTGAGGTTCTATTGATGGTGTGTGTTCTGAGGTTCTAATGATGGTGTGTGTTCTGAGGTTCTAATGATGGTGTGTGTTCTGAGGTTCTAATGATGGTGTGTGTTCTGAGGTTCTAATGATGGTGTGTGTTCTGAGGTTCTAATGATGGTGTGTGTTCTGAGGTTCTAATGATGGTGTGTGTTCTGAGGTTCTAATGATGGTGTGTGTTCTGAGGTTCTAATGATGGTGTGTGTTCTGAGGTTCTAATGATGGTGTGTGTTCTGAGGTTCTAATGATGGTGTGTGTTCTGAGGTTCTAATGATGGTGTGTGTTCTGAGGTTCTAATGATGGTGTGTGTTCTGAGGTTCTAATGATGGTGTGTGTTCTGAGGTTCTAATGATGGTGTGTGTTCTGAGGTTCTAATGATGGTGTGTGTTCTGAGGTTCTATTGATGGTGTGTGTTCTGAGGTTCTAATGATGGTGTGTGTTCTGAGGTTCTAATGATGGTGTGTGTTCTGAGGTTCTAATGATGGTGTGTGTTCTGAGGTTCTATTGATGGTGTGTGTTCTGAGGTTCTAATGATGGTGTGTGTTCTGAGGTTCTAATGATGGTGTGTGTTCTGAGGTTCTAATGATGGTGTGTGTTCTGAGGTTCTAATGATGGTGTGTGTTCTGAGGTTCTAATGATGGTGTGTGTTCTGAGGTTCTAATGATGGTGTGTGTTCTGAGGTTCTAATGATGGTGTGTGTTCTGAGGTTCTAATGATGGTGTGTGTTCTGAGGTTCTATTTGATGGTGTGTGTTCTGAGGTTCTATTGATGGTGTGTGTTCTGAGGTTCTAATGATGGTGTGTGTTCTGAGGTTCTATTGATGGTGTGTGTTCTGAGGTTCTAATGATGGTGTGTGTTCTGAGGTTCTATTGATGGTGTGTGTTCTGAGGTTCTAATGATGGTGTGTGTTCTGAGGTTCTAATGATGGTGTGTGTTCTGAGGTTCTAATGATGGTGTGTGTTCTGAGGTTCTAATGATGGTGTGTGTTCTGAGGTTCTAATGATGGTGTGTGTGTTCCAGAGGTACTGTCGAGGTGAGTCCAAGGAGCAGTGGATGACTGACCTGCTGTACTGCTACAGCGTAACCATGGCGACTCATCGGGGAAACCTGGGGCTCCGAGACATCTACTGACCTAGGCCCCAAACCAACCACAGGCCCGTCTTACTGTTCTCTGTCCACTGTCTAACCCACATGTCAAACTTATTCCACGGAGGTCATAGTGTCTGAGGGCTTTCGCTCCACCCTTGTACTTGATGGATGACTTAAGGTCACTAATGAGTAAGGAACTCCCCTCACCTGATTGTCTTAATTGAAAGGAAAAAATAAAAACCTGCAGAACTCGGTCGTCTGTGGAATGAGTTTGACACCCCTGGTCTAACCCGACATCCTGTCTTCCCCATCGGTCTCTCTGTCCTCCTCATTCAGCTTTTATTCCTGGCCCAAAACCAACTGTCTTCTTCATATTGCTAAATATTGTGGCCACCACTAGTCCTGGAGAGATAAAAGGATGTACAGGCTTTAGTTACAGTGCAGCACTAACATACTTCTTTAACTAATCACCTGAATCAGTGCTGGGTTGGAACTAACACCTGCACACACTGCATCTCCAAGACCGAATTAAAGGATTTCTCAACTGATTACTGTTTTTATTACAAAAAGAGAAAATAAAGCTGGAGTCACTGAAACTCAATGTGTTTATTTGAGAAGTTTTCTAAAAGAGTAGAAAAACAACATGGACATTAACATTGAGGTTGGTATTGAATCATAAATGTAAAGCCTTAACATCTGATAGTGTTTCAACAGTAGTGCATCAGAGTGAACAGCATCAACACTGAAACGCAGTTTCTATCTTAAGTGACAGTTCCCCTTGATGAGGTGCCACAAACATCTGGCTAACTTTAAGTCAACTATCTCTTTAAGGCAGGAAGTGATGTATAATGTAGAATTAAAGAGTAACGGAGTGTGTATAAAATGCATAAATATACCCCCCTCCACAGAGTCCTACAGAGAAAGCACAGGTACACATGTACCCTCTGGACCTAAATGACCTTGTGTACATCTGTGTACCTACTATTATGGCTGAGGGGGGAAAGTGGGAGGGGCACGCATGCCTGTGGGAACCTGCTCAGTTAGATACTGAGGTAGAGTTGACTACAACCTAGTACAAGTGTTATGGCTGACGGGAAGCGTGTGTGTCTGCAAGCAGGCGTGTGTGTCAGCGTCTGCAGGTGGGCTGGCTGTATGACCGGCTGTTGACAGACTGCCTCATTCTCCACATGGGAGGAAAGGTTATCTCTCTGTGTGTGTGTGTGTTCATTTTCTGTATGGTTGAAATTATCTTGCACACATACCATGTCGGTTGACTTAACTGTGCCCTGTGAGGTCTCATAACTTTGTCCTCTCTTCCTGTGACCAGTAGTATAAACAATTAGGCCAAGAACTCCTCCATGGTTAATACTGGGCACAGAGAGTACAATCTGAGAGGAAGAGGCTATGCCAGAGGGATTACTCTGAAAATACAGCATGACACAGACCAATTGGGGATTTTTTATATGGTGATCAATTTCACGCTCAAAATTGATTATATACATTTAGTAATATTTAGGTTATTACAACTGTACTGATAAGTGGACACACGTGGCATCTCTGAGAAGTCAGTTATATCAGCATTGTTCACATGCAAACCTGCCCTCAAGAGTTCCCACCTCTGCAGAAACATATTCATATAGTTACACCATTGGGGGCCCCCCCTCTTGTCAGTATATAGATGCTCTGTTTACAATCTGGCCAATAACTCCACCATGATAAGGCAGTTGGGTAAATCATTTCAAGACAACACACACATATGTGTGCCATTTAGCAGATGCTTATATACAAAGCAACTCAGTCACACGTACACACATTTTACATATGGCTGGTCTTGGGAATCGAACCCAGTACTCTAGCAGTAGAAGCGCCATGCTCTACCAAGTGAGCCACAAAGTACACATGCAGGGTGTGTGTGTAGTCGTCAGTGTTTCTCCCGGCCCTGTCCAGCGCTGTGGGGTCTGAGGTGGTAGGAGTACTGCCTGGCCTGCCCCACTGCATCACACAGGTGCACACACTCCACACTGCTCACTGCAAAAACACACACAGAAGGAAACAACATGCTAACAGAGGAAACAGATTTTGTACAGTTCATCCACATCACTCTATTCCCGTAATCAAATCAAATTGTATTGGTTACAAACACATGGTTAGCAGATGTTATTGCAAGTGTAGCGAAATGCTTGTGTTTCTAGTTCCGACAGTGCAGTAATAACTAACAATTCCACAACAACTACCTAATACACACAAATCTAAGTAAAGGAATGGAATAAGAATATATACAGTGGGGAGAACAAGTATTTGATACACTGCCGATTTTGCAGGTTTCCCTACTTACAAAGCATGTAGAGGTCTGTAATTTGTATCGTAGGTACACTTCTACTGTGAGAGAAGGAATACAGAAAATCACATTGTATGATTTTTAAGTAATTCATTTGCATTTTATTGCATGACATAAGTATTTGATACATCAGAAAAGCAGAACTTAATATTTGGTACAGAAACCTTTGTTTGCAATTACAGAGATCATACATTTCCTGTAGTTCTTGACCAGGCTTGCACACACTGCAGCAGGGATTTTGGCCCACTCCTTCATACAGACCTTCTCCAGATCCTTCAGGTTTCAGGGCTGTCGCTGGGCAATACGGACTTTCAGCTCCCTACAAAGATGTTCTATTGGGTTCAGGTCTGGAGACTGGCTAGGCCACTCCAGGACCTTGAGATGCTTTTTACGGAGCCACTCCTTAGTTGCCCTGGCTGTGTGTTTCGGGTCGTTGTCATGCTGGAAGACCCAGCCACGACCCATCTTCAATGCTCTTACTGAGGGAAGGAGGTTATTGGCCAAGAAGGAGGTTATTGGCCAAGATCTCGCGATACATGGCCCCATCCATCCTCCCCTCAATACGGTGCAGTCGTCCTGTCCCCTTTGCAGAAAAGCATCCCCCAAAGAATGATGTTTCCACCTCCATGCTTCACGGTTGGGATGGTGTTCTTGGGGTTGTACATCCTTCTTCTTCCTCCAAACATGACGAGTGGAGTTTAGACCAAAAAACTATATTTTTGTCTCATCAGACCACATGACTTTCTCCCAGTCCTCCTCTGGATCATCCAGATGGACATTGGCAAACTTCAGACGGGGCTGGACATGCGCTGGCAGGGGGACCTTGCGTGCGCTGCAGGATTTTAATCCATGACGGCATAGTGTGTTACTAATGGTTTTCTTTGAGACTGTGGTCCCAGCTCTCTTCAGGTCATTGACCAGGTCCTGCCGTGTAGTTCTGGGCTGATACCTCACCTGCCTCATGATCATTGATGCCCCACAAGGTGAGATCTTGCATGGAGCCCCAGACCGAGGGTGATTGACCGTCATCTTGAACTTCTTCCATTTTCTAATAATTGCGCCAACAGTTGTTGCATTCTCACCAAGCTGCTTGCCTATTGTCCTGTAGCCCATCCCAGCCTTGTGCAGGTCTACAATTGTATCCCTGATGTCCTTACACAGCTCTCTGGTCTTGGCCATTGTGGAGAGGTTGGAGTCTGTTTGATTGAGTGTGTGGACAGGTGTCTTTTATACAGGTAACGAGTTCAAACCGGTGCAGTTAATACAGGTAATGAGTGGAGAACAGGAGGGCTTCTTAAAGAAAAACTAACAGGTCTGTGAGAGCCGGAATTCTTACTGGTTAGTAGGTGATCAAATACTTATGTCATGCAATAAAATGCTAATTAATTACTTAAAAATCATACAATGTGATTTTCTGGATTTTTGTTTTAGATTCCGTCTCTCACAGTTGAAGTGTACCTATGATAAAAATGAAGTAGGAAAACCTGCAAAATCGGCAGTGTATCAAATACTTGTTCTCCCCACTGTACATATAAATATTTGGATGAGCAATGACAGAGCGGCATAGGCAAGATGCAAAAGATGGTATAAAACACAATATATACACTACCATTCAAAAGTTTGGGGTCACTTAGAAATGTCCTTGTTTTTGAAAGAAAAACATTTTTTTGTCCATTAAAATAACATCAAATTTATCAGAAATACAGTGTAGACATTGTTAATGTTGTAAATGACTATTGTAGCTGGAAAAGGCTGATTTGTTATGGAATATCTACATAGGCGTACAGAGGCCCATTATCAGCAACCATAACCATAACTCCTGGCACATTGTGTTAGCTAATCCAAGTTTATCATTTTAAAAGGCTAATTGATCATTAGAAAACCATTTTGCAATAATGTTAGCACAGCTGAAAACTGTTCTTCTGATTAAAGAAGCAATAAAACTGGCCTTCTTTAGATTAGTTGAGTAACTGGAGCATCAGCATTTGTGGGTTTGATTACAGGCTCAAAATGGCCAGAAACAAATAACTTTCTTCTGAAACTCATCATTATATTCTTGTTCTGAGAAATGAAGGCTATTCCATGTGAGAAATTGCCAATAAACTGAAGATCTGGTACATCGCTGTCTACTACTCCCTTCACAGAACAGCGCAAACTGGCTCTAACCAGAATAGAAAGAGTGGGAGGCCCCGGTGCACAACTGAGCAAGAGTACATTAGAGTGTCTAGTTTTAGAAACAGATGCCTCACAAGTCCTCAACTGGCAGCTTCATTAAATAGTACCTGCAAAACACCAGTCTCAACGTCAACAGTGAAGAGGCGACTCCAGGATGCTGTCCTTCTAGGCAGAGTTCATTGTCTATGTCCTTTTGACCATCTTAATCTTTTCTTTTTATTGGCCAGTCTGAGATATGTATTTTTCTTTGCAACTCTGCCCAGAAGGCCACCATCCTGGAGTCGCCTCTTTACTGTTGATGTTGAGACTGATGTTTTGCGGGTACTATTTAATGAAGCTGAGCTTTTCTTTAAAAAACAAGGACATTTCTAAGTGACCCCAAACTTTTGAACAGTAGTGTACAGAAGATGAGTAATGCAAGATATGTAAACATTATTAAAGTGGCATTATTAAAGTGACTAGTGATCCAGCGATATGTGTGTGTAATACACCTGTGTGTGTGTGTGTGTGTGTGTGTGTGTGTGTCTGAGATAGTACTCACATTGGCTGTGTGTGCGTAGTGACAGGTCCAGTAGTATCTGAGACTGAGAACCCCTGAGAGAGCGCCCCCTTCGGGCCACAGAACCTCCTACAAGACAACAAACACACATCATCTCCATATATATATACACACGCACGCAGGCAAACACACACACACACACTATACACAGAAACATCTGGAGAGCCTACTGCAAGACAAGAAAATAGCAACGTTGTAAGTCTGAAATATACAAATTGGCCAAGGCTGCTAGCTTGAATGGTGAATCGCTACACACACAAACCTTCTGGAAAGACCAAGGTAAAATAGGGCATTTGCAATCCGTCTCATTTAGGTTTCATTCATGCATCTAACTGTAACTGCTAAACTGAGGTAAGCTGTATAAGTGAGATCAGGGAGAGTCCTTTGTTTTAGGAGTCTGACTGGTAACCTGCCTGTCAGGTTGGGTGTGTGGCTATCTTCGTTCTCGAAAGGGAGTATCATTTAAATCCTTTTCACCTCCTGGTTGAACTGTAAAAAGCAAGGCCCCATAGCTCAGTGGTTAGAGCACTGGTCTCGTAAACCAGGGGTCGCGAGTTCAAATCCCGCTGGGGCCTTTGAGTGATAACAATTTTTGTCAACACTACACCTGTACCACCAAACAATGCATGGTGAAAGCAATGAAGTAACGACTTTGAAATGTCAACCTGAAAGAAGAGCGAAACTGAACAAAAGAAATAGGAAAAACACCAACGTTCTGCGATACCTCTGTACACACACACACAGGTGAATGTGGTTGACGGGTTTGTATGTCTGACAGAGACAATGGGTTCCGTGAATGTGTGTGTGTGTGTTCAGCAGACAGCTCTACGCAGTCGTCTGACATTCCCCCTGACAGCTCTGAACTTTTCACAGCAGCAGCCGACAGGACTGTCAGTGTGTGTATGTGTGAAAGGGGGCGGGCTACCACGTCAGGCCAGAAAAGGTAGGGGGTCTATCTGACTGTATCGGTGTGTATGTTGTGTGTGTATGTCTGTGTGTTGGCACTAGTAGGTTTCTGCCCAGTCTCCCATCATCACCTGGTCATGTGTGCTGAAGGTCAAGTGTGTCTACGGGTCGAACTCATACCAGAAGTTATTACAACACACAACGCACACACATCTCTATATGATTATACAACTATGTATTCACAGCTGAGTGTGATTGCATGTGTATATTACCATCATAAGGTAAATAGTTATTGCTAACTCTCTGCATTGATGCTACTCTGATTCTGTTTGAACACAACATCACAATCCAAACCAAACAGCGTCATACCATCACCTCAGGAAACAAATATTTTCCTTCATCGAGAAACTGTACATGTCTTAGATGGAGGCCTGCTAATATCTTCTGTGGACTATACACCTCCCTATACTAATTCTATACAGATATTAATATATTCAGTGGACTATACACCTCCCTATACTAATTCCATACAGATATTAATATATTCAGTGGACTATACACCTCCCTATACTAATTCCATACAGATATGTTGGAGTTTGAAGTTGCAGCTCGGCAGTAATGCACCCATTCACAGTAGGCGACTAGGCGCTATTAAGAATTGGTTTATTTCTAAATGAAAAAAGACAGAATCAAACATTCTGGACAGAACGCCAGGCTTTACCATAGATGCTTTGCAGCACAGAGCTCTTGGCTGCTGTCTTGGTGGGTGGAACTCTGGCCTCAGGCTTGGTCCTAATAGGGGTGTGACCAGGGAAAGCGGGCCTATCCCAGAGCAGCTGGATCAGGAGGGCGGCGACCTCAGGTGGCTCCACTCTTTTCCCAGCACCAAAAGCCTCCCTCAATCTGCATCGCACATGGAACCTACACACAAACACACCCAGAACACGGTACATTATAGAGGCCTTCATTTGTCCAACCTATTCGGTTCGTATATTAAACAGCACATGACATTTGGACATTATTCAGTTCACTGAAAAACGTTACAGGTATCCCTGGAAAAGCTGGTTTAAGAGGGGTGAGAAATAATAATTAGTCCAACCTCAGGGGTTCCACAAGGCTCAATTCTGTGTCCGCTACTCTTCAGCATCAATACATAACACTTCCTCTAGGGGAACTGAACCCGACCATGGCATACTTCAAGAGCTTAGTAGAAAAAGCTTATTACTTGTATACTACAATTAAATCAGTACACGCATCCGCACGCACACACATCTACTGGCGGCTGGGAACAGAGGGCTTTCCGATGTGGGGTAGTAGATCCTGAATGAGAGGCTGCTGGTAGCTATTAGAATGGCACGCCTGAACTTTTAGCCTCTCGTTAAAACACTGAGAGGGCTCCAGATTATACCCCCTGTCTCCCCCACCTCCCCCCTCTCTCCCCCGTCATGGAGGTGTTGGTGGTAGGAGGGCAGGCAGCCAGACCACAGAGAGCGTGAGGGGGAGACACTGTGTGTAAGTTGGTGTGTGTGTGTGTGTGTGTGGAGGGAAGACACATGTGGGCACCACATGGCACTGCCACACTCTCTTGGTAAGAGAGAATGCTACTGTGGAGCACAGTATACCCCTCCCCCTTTCAACCATACACACACTTCCTCCAGGCTGTTTGGGAAGCCATCTCAGAGCCAACCTTGGTATTGGGCCAGAGAGAAACTACCTGAGCACCTCTGCTTTGGTAAAGGGGCCGCAGGCTCTATTCCATGGCAGTACTCCCAGTACTGGCTCAGCTTGGAGAGGGAATGGGAAGAATGAAAAGCAGACCATCCCTGGTCGGGCTTCAACCTTACCTCCTCCAGGCTCGTTGGATAGTGCAGACAGCCTGGTCTCTGTCCCCCTCCCTGGGCTTGCTGCTGGGGCGGCGTGACTGTGTGGAGGCTTTAGTGTGGTTCTTGCTGGAGGAGGTGGTATGGTCGGTGGCAGGGCGTGTTCTGTGTCTGGGGTTGTGTGTGTTGGTGTGTGTGTCTCTCTTACTTCTAGGGGTGCGTTCCCTGGTGCTGGGGGCTTCTTGATCCATGGTGGGGTGAGTAGACGTGTCTGTGTTGGATAGAGTGTGTGTGTGGGAAGTAGTGTGTGTTTTGGAAGGAGTATGTGTGTTAGAGGGAGTTTGTGTGTTGGAAGGAGTGTGTGTGTTGGAGGTAGTGTGTGTGTTGGAAGGAGTGTGTGTGTTGGAGGGAGTGTGTGTGTTGGAAGGAGTGTGTGTGTTGGAAGTAGTGTGTGTTTTGGAATGAGTATGTGTGTTAGAGGGAGTTTGTGTGTTGGAAGGAGTGTGTGTGTTGGAGGTAGTGTGTGTTTTGGAAGGAGTGTGTGTGTTGGAGGGAGTGTGTGTGTTGGAAGGAGTGTGTGTGTTTGCAGAGGTGAGTCTCTTGGTCCTGGGTGTGGTGGGGGGTCTGTGTTTTGGGCTGGGGGGTCGGCTGCAGCCTGCAGGAGAGAGACGCTCCCTGACCCTAGACCCCTGGGCAGGGGGCATGGGGTCAGAGGTCACTGAGGGGTGAGGGGTCACCACGGGGTCAGGTCCTTTGGCTGGCTGTGCCTCCTTCCCTCTCCTGGAGGGTCTGCTTCTATGTGCTGAGAAAGAGAGGGAAGTCAGAGACTGAGAGAGTGGGTGAATATGTGTGTGTGTATAAGTGTGTGTGTATACGTGTGTTAGGTTTGGGTGGTTTACCGTATATATACCGTAGTCCAGGGTTTTGGAAAAAGCCACGGGATGGTTTTTCAGTACCGTCAATACTGTTTAAACTACTTCTTTTTTTAATACATTTGAATATTTCTAGCTACTTTTTAAGTAAATATCTGCAGTCAACTTGTGAAATATGGTAGGAGATAATGAAGATGGCGTTCATAATTTCAGGGCACCGGTCTATGACCCGTGACGAGAACGAGCAAAAGCAGTGAGGCAGGAGCGCCTTCTCAAATGGAACAGTAATGAGTAGGATTCACATGCAAAAGTGAATGATTTTGATCAAAAAGGCTTTATCTACCTTCCCAATGAAAACTAGTTTGGCGTCACCTTAATTGGGGCTCATAGTAATATCTGGAACAGAATGAATGGAATGGAATCAAACTCATCAAACAAAAGTTTGATAACATTCCATTAACTCCATTTCAGCCATTATTATGAGTCGTCCTCCCCTCAGCAGCCTCCTGGGTGTGTATGTCCGTACCTCTATGTTTCCGTGTCTCCTCTTTGCTATTGGTCTGTTCTGCTTTGGAGGCTGTATTAGCCCCGCCCCCTGCCTCTCTCTCATACACTGACAGTTCCTTCATAGTCTCAGCCAATGACAGATGCTCCTGCTCAGCGCGGGCCAATAACATCCTCTGTTTCTCTGTTCTAGCCAATGAGATTTGATGCTCCGCCTCCCGCCTCCGCTGCTCCTCCTCGCGTTTCCTGAGTGACATCATGACACATATTACACACGTCTCACACACATACACCCTAACCCTAGTTACGACCTTATCTCAAACCTTATCTAAACCCTACCGCTGCACCAGCCCTGACCAACATCACAAACTAGTCCTGACGTTACAAAGAACAACAGGAGAATCCTTTCAGTAATCCAAGCCTAATAGGAGTTCCAAGCACACAGAGACCATTACAGGCCGTTTATACAAACAGTGTAGAATTATAAGAGAGGGATGTGTGAGCGAGAGAGAGAGAGAGAGAGAGAGAGAGTGAGCGAGAGACAGGGAGAAGATGTATGTGTGTGCAGGGATGACAGGTGGAAAGATGGATATGGAGAGAGTGTGACTGTTTCTATATGGGTTGGGGGAATACGACAGGGAGAGATGGAGAGAAAGGGAGATGAGAGAGAGAGAGAGAGAGAGAGAGAGAAAGAGAGAGAGAGGGAGAGAGAGAATGTGTGTGTGTGTGTATGGCATGATCTGGTTGACTATGATAGAGTTGTTGACAGAGAGTACTAAGCAGGGGATGGATCACAATGCTTGTTTCTATGTGTGTGCATGTGTGTGTATGGTACTTGGCTGCGTCCTTGCGTAGCTGTTCGTGTCTCATCAGTAGTTGTTTCCTCTCGGTGAAGGCCTTGCGGACGGTGTATCCTTTATACAGGGCCTGGATGGAAGCAGCAGCGATGTCCTGGATGGCCGCTATAGACAGAGCTCCATGCTCCAACATGTACTGAGTCACCTCACTGTGTTCCCCTAGGAGGGCGTAGTCCAGGGGAGTGTACCTACACACACACACACACACACACACGCACACGCACACGTTTTTTGTATCTGTACACCAGCTTCAAACAGCTGAAAATACAACATTATTGGTTATGGAAGATATATTTCACAGTAGTTTAGATGGTACAATGATTCTCTACACTATACTTGATTGTTTTGTCACATAAACTGATATTAGAATTAGAATTTTAGTAACCAGGAAATGGTGGAGTGATTTCTGCATAGTGCATCTTTAACCTAATGAACTTGCTTTGTGAAAAACAACACACACAGAGAATAGATTCACAAAATTCATTCGGAAAATTACAACATGTAATTTTACATTGATATTTTAGTAATTTAGCAGACGCTCTTATGCAGAGCGACTTACATTAGTGCATTCATCTTAACATAGCAGGTAACAGGTAACTGCCAAAATAAAGGAAACACTTGAGGAAATGAGGGATACAAAGTATATTGAAAACAGGTGCTTCCACACAGGTGTGGTTCCTGAGTTAATTAAGCAATTAACATCCCATCATGCTTAGGGTCATGTATAAAAATGCTGTGCAGGACATTATTTTGGCTACCATGTCTATGCCTATATAGGATGACAATGCCCCCATCCACAGGGCATGATTGGTTACTGAATGGTTTGAGGAGTATGAAAAGATGTAAACCACATGTCATGTCCGTCTCAGTCACCAGATCTCAACCCAGTTGATTCTGGAATGGTGAATGAGACAGTGTTTTCCACCACCATCAACAAAACACCAAATGATGGAATTTCTGGTGGAAGAATGGTGTCGCATCCCTCCAAGAGTTTCAGACACTTGTAGAATCTATGCCAAGGTGCATTGAAGCTGTTCTGGCTCGTGGTGCCCAGTGCCCTATTAAGACGTGATATGTTGGGGTTTCCTTTATCTTGCCAGTTACCTGTAGTTATCAGTCAGTGCCAGTAGGAAAATACAAGTAAAAATACAATTTAGTAGGCCACTAGGTAGAGAGACAGCACAAAAACTAAATTGCCTTAGCAAGACAATACCAACAGCTACTTTTTGAATCTAAATCGATACTTGCTGCTGTTGTAGGAGCTGATGTCCTTCCAAACTATAGACGAGGCACTTCCTCCTCATCCACATCCTCCTCACCTTTCCTCATTGTGTTCCATGTGGTTGGGGAAGGCATTAGAGTTCAGCAGCAGCTTTACAGCATCCAGATAGCCATTGTTACAGGACCAGTGGAGAGCTGTCCTGCCCTGCAGACACACACAGTAGGACATGACCAGTGGAGAGCGTCCTGCCCTGCAGACACACACGGTAGGACAGGACCAGTGGAGAGCTGCCCTGCCCTGCATACACACACAGTAGGACAGGACCAGTGGAGAGCTGTCCTGCCCTGCAGACACACACAGTAGGACATGACCAGTGGAGAGCACTTTGTGTCTGTGTGTTTCTGTATATATACTGTATGTCTGTGTTTGATTGTGTGTGTGTGTGTGTATGTCTGTGTTTTATTGTGTGTGTGTGTGTGTGTGCGTATGTACTGTATGTCGGTGAGTGTGTGTGTGTTTACCTCTTTGTCCTGTATATTAGGGTCGGCGTTGTTCTCCATGAGTAGTACAGCCATACAGGTGATGTACCCTCCATAAGCAGCACACTGGAGAGGAGTCCTGCCTGCCTGGTCCTGGACGTTAGGACTGATCCCATTCTCCATCAGCAACTACCATGACCATCACACTGAGGTTACAGTACCAGCCAACCGGCTCAATGACCTGAACAACACATCCTTAACACAGTCTATAAGGAAAGAAAATGAAGACAAATGAAGAAGTGTTCAGGGATAATAAAAGTGTATAAAGGTGAGAAGACAGACCTGGCAGACTTCAGCGTTCCCCCCCAGAGCCGCCCAGTGCAGAGCAGTGTGTCCATCTAGATCCACCAGGTGGACACGAGCAGAGCCTACACAATGAAAATCCATGAGGCATTCTTCAACATAGTAAGCCCACCCAAATCCTGCATTACAAGAGCATGGTACACTAGTGTAGTCCTGTATGACTCAGTAGGTAGAGCATGGTACACTAGTGTAGTCCTGTATGACTCAGTAGGTAGAGCATGGTACACTAGTGTAGTCCTGTATGACTCAGTAGGTAGAGCATGGTACACTAGTGTAGTCCTGTATGACTCAGTAGGTAGAGCATGGTACACTAGTGTAGTCCTTTATGACTCAGTAAATAGAGCATGGTACACTAGTGTAGTCCTGTATGACTCAGTAGATAGAGCATGGTACACTAGTGTATTCCTTTATGACTCAGTAGGTAGAGCATGGTACAATAGTGTAGTCCTGTATGACTCAGTAAGTAGAGCATGGTACACTAGTGTAGTCCTGTATGACTCAGTAGGTAGAGCATGGTACACTAGTGTAGTCCTGTATGACTCAGTAGGTAGAGCATGGTACACTAGTGTAGTCCTGTATGACTCAGTAGGTAGAGCATGGTACACTAGTGTAGTCCTGTATGACTCAGTAGGTAGAGCATGGTATACTAGTGTAGTCCTGTATGACTCAGTAGGTAGAGCATGGTACACTAGTGTAGTCCTGTATGACTCAGTAGGTAGAGCATGGTACACTAGTGTAGTCCTGTATGACTCAGTAGGTAGAGCATGGTACACTAGTGTAGTCCTGTATGACTCAGTAGGTAGAGCATGGTACACTAGTGTAGTCCTGTATGACTCAGTAAATAGAGCATGGTACACTAGTGTAGTCCTGTATGACTCAGTATATAGAGCATGGTACACTAGTGTAGTCCTGTATGACTCAGTAGGTAGAGCATGGTACAATAGTGTAGTCCTGTATGACTCAGTAGGTAGAGCATGGTACACTAGTGTAGTCCTGTATGACTCAGTAGGTAGAGCATGGTACACTAGTGTAGTCCTGTATGACTCAGTAGGTAGAGCATGGTACACCAGTGTAGTCCTGTATGACTCAGTAGATAGAGCATGGTACACTAGTGTAGTCCTGTATGACTCAGTAGGTAGAGCATGGTACACTAGTGTAGTCCTGTATGACTCAGTAGGTAGAGCATGATACACTAGTTTAGTCCTGTATGACTCAGTAGGTAGAGCATGGTACACTTGTGTAGTCCTGTATGACTCAGTAGGTAGAGCATGATACACTAGTTTAGTCCTGTATGACTCAGTAGGTAGAGCATGGTACACTTGTGTAGTACTGTATGACTCAGTAGGTAGAGCATGGTACACTAGTGTAGTCCTGTATGACTCAGTAGGTAGAGCATGGTACACTAGTGTAGTCCTTTATGACTCAGTAGGTAGAGCATGGTACACTAGTGTAGTCCTTTATGACTCAGTAGGTAGAGCATGGTACACTTGTGTAGTCCTGTATGACTCGGTAGGTAGAGCATGGTACACTAGTGTAGTCCTGTATGACTCAGTAGGTAGAGCATGGTACACTAGTGTAGTCCTGTATGACTCAGTAGGTAGAGCATGGTACACTAGTATAGTCCTGTATGACTCAGTAGGTAGAGCATGGTACACTAGTGTAGTCCTGTATGACTCAGTAGGTAGAGCATGGTACACTAGTGTAGTCCTGTATGACTCAGTAGGTAGAGCATGGTATACTAGTGTAGTCCTGTATGACTCAGTAGGTAGAGCATGGTACACTAGTGTAGTCCTGTATGACTCAGTAGATAGAGCATGGTACACTAGTGTAGTCCTGTATGACTCAGTAGGTAGATCATGGTACACTAGTGTAGTCCTGTATGACTCAGTAGGTAGAGCATGGTACACTAGTGTAGTCCTGTATGACTCAGTAGGTAGAGCATGGTACACTAGTGTAGTCCTGTATGACTCAGTAGGTAGAGCATGGTACACTAGTGTAGTCCTGTATGACTCAGTAGGTAGAGCATGGTACACTTGTGTAGTACTGTATGACTCAGTAGGTAGAGCATGGTACACTAGTGTAGTCCTGTATGACTCAGTAGGTAGAGCATGGTACACTAGTGTAGTCCTTTATGACTCAGTAGGTAGAGCATGGTACACTAGTGTAGTCCTTTATGACTCAGTAGGTAGAGCATGGTACACTAGTGTAGTCCTGTATGACTCAGTAGGTAGAGCATGGTACACTAGTGTAGTCCTGTATGACTCAGTAGGTAGAGCATGGTATACTAGTGTAGTCCTGTATGACTCAGTAGGTAGAGCATGGTACACTAGTGTAGTCCTGTATGACTCAGTAGGTAGAGCATGGTACACTAGTGTAGTCCTGTATGACTCAGTAGGTAGAGCATGGTACACTAGTGTAGTCCTGTATGACTCAGTAAATAGAGCATGGTACACTAGTGTAGTCCTGTATGACTCAGTATATAGAGCATGGTACACTAGTGTAGTCCTGTATGACTCAGTAGGTAGAGCATGGTACAATAGTGTAGTCCTGTATGACTCAGTAGGTAGAGCATGGTACACTAGTGTAGTCCCTGTATGACTCAGTAGGTAGAGCATGGTACACTAGTGTAGTCCCTGTATGACTCAGTAGGTAGAGCATGGTACACTAGTGTAGTCCTGTATGACTCAGTAGGTAGAGCATGGTACACTAGTGTAGTCCTGTATGACTCAGTAGGTAGAGCATGGTACACCAGTGTAGTCCTGTATGACTCAGTAGATAGAGCATGGTACACTAGTGTAGTCCTGTATGACTCAGTAGGTAGAGCATGGTACACTAGTGTAGTCCTGTATGACTCAGTAGGTAGAGCATGGTACACTAGTGTAGTCCTGTATGACTCAGTAGGTAGAGCATGGTACACTAGTGTAGTCCTGTATGACTCAGTAGGTAGAGCATGGTACACTAGTGTAGTCCTGTATGACTCAGTAGGTAGAGCATGGTACACTAGTGTAGTCCTGTATGACTCAGTAGGTAGAGCATGGTACACTAGTGTAGTCCTGTATGACTCAGTAGATAGAGCATAGCACCACATACAAAATGGCTATAAGTTGCTTTGGATAAAAGCGTCTGCTAAATGGCAGATATTATTGAATCAACCTCCCAATTCACAGCTTTATTAGACAACGTTTCGATCCGAACCGGATCTTCATCAGGTCAAACAAACTGAGTGTTCACATCCCCAAATATACACATTCCCCCTCACATCCCCAAATATACACATTTCCCCTCACATCCCCAAATATACACATTCCCCCTCACATCCCCAAATATACACATTTCCCCTCACATCCCCCAATATACACATTCCCCCTCACATCCCCAAATATACACATTCCCCCTCACATCCCCAAATATACACATTTCACCTCACATCCCCTAATATACACATTTCACCTCACATGCACATGACGCATGGTAGGTGTGGAACAAATTCTATTCACTTTGCATATAGTTAATCATAATTAATCACAGAGGTACATACGGTCATAAACGATTATAGACATCAAAAAAAGATTACTGTTGCCTAGGTTTTAACTTGGCCCAATTTGTATGTATATAATCATTATATACCTCTGTGCTCAATTATGATTGACTATACACAAAAGTGAAATGACACACACCATGCTTCATGCGCATAATGTTCATGTGAGGGGAAATGTGTATATTTGGGGATGTGAGGGGAAATGTGTATATTTGGGGATGTGAGGGGAAATGTGTATATTTGGGGATGTGAGGTGAAATGTGTATATTTGGGGATGTGAGGGGGAATGTGTATATTTGGGGATGTGAGGGGGAATGTGTATATTGGGGGATGTGAGGGGAAATGTGTATATTTGGGGATGTGAGGGGGAATGTGTATATTTGGGGATGTGAGGAGACATCTCACTCGCTCCTTTTTTCCAATGGTCAACGACCTGAGTAAAACTAAATCTTAATTTATCCACCATCTTTGTTGTGTACCTTTGATAAGTGTGAGGATGATGTGGCGGTGTCCCATCTCACAGGCTCTGAACAGAGGCGTGTGTTTCATCACGTCTAGACTGTCCACTATGGCTCCTCTCTCCAACAGAAACATCACTGTACTCACATGACCTGACAGAGAGGCCGCATGCAGCGCTGCAACACACACACACACATTTAGTTGAGATTTTCAGTCTCCACACACTTCAGCAGCCTCACCTACTCGAGTTTTCAGAACCAGTTTGTCAAATGAAAAGTAATTTGTTGCACTTTGACCCTGTACTGTGTTGTTATTTAATGTCAGTCAATATTTACACCCTGGCCCATCTATCTACTCCAGTGACTCTGATCAACCCACTCTGCTCCCCATCACACTCAACCTCATTAGCATAGTACACCAGATTATTTGCATATTTTACCAACTCATTAGCATATGCTCACATAAATTGTCCCTGCAGGGCAGGAAGCAGGGGCATCACCATGATGATTAGTGCCCCAATCAGCCCACAGGGCAGAGCAGGGGACAAAGGATAGCATGTCTACAGCTTGGGAATGGTGTATGTGTGTCTGTATGTGTGTGCGCGTGCGTGCGCGTGTGTCTCTCTCCACTTGTCTCTCCCGCTCCACTGCTTTCGGGGAATCCCCTGACATCTATGCCACTCTGGGGAATCCCCTGTGACATCAGACAGCCGCTGTCCTGCCACCTGCGTCACCTCCAGTGCCTCAACATTCCTACACGTGCAGGATGACAGAGGCTAGCACCAGTGTGTGAGTGTGAGTGTGTGAATGTGTGAGTGTGTGTGAGTCATCCTGCGCATCTGTTTATCTCTCTGAGTAGCTCTGATGGTACCAGGACATTAAGATCTGGGAAACTGTGGTGAAGGCGGTGAGGGGGGTAGGGGATGAAGGGGGAGGTGTCACAGCAGCTCTTAGTCTACTGCTGACTGAAACAATCCCTGCGTATTAAACACATCCCAGAGTTCCTCACCAGTGCCTCCGTACTTGTCGGCCATGTTGATGTCGATGTGAGGCGTGAGTGTCAGCATGGTGCGTATGACATCATCGCTTCCTTTCCCAGCAGCCCACATGAACGCTGTGCGGCCCTCCAGATCTGGCTCGTCTTTCACAGAGGGGTGGGACAGAAACACACCCACCGTCTCCTACGTACGCACACACACACACACACACACATGCACACACACACGTGCACGTACGCACGCACACACACGCACACACATGAGTCCCTGATATAAGGTGAAAACGAGCGCGTGTGTGCATGTGCGTGTGTCTACGTACAGCGTAGTTGCTCTGAGCTCCATAATGTAGAGGTGTGGCCCCATGGCTGTCTGAGGGGATGGTGCCTGATGTGTTCCTCTCCAACAACAAGTGCACTATCTTGGCATGTCCTGAAACACACATCAACATATCCAGGTTCAGCTCGGGTCCCCCCCCCCCCCACCGGTACAGTATCTGGACCAGTGATGGAACCACATTCTGATGACAGGATCCACATTGTAAACACAGTCTCTTACCCAGCAGTGCAGCCCAGTGCAGCGGGGTTCTGAACAGGTTGTCGTACGCCGTGACGCTGCAGCCTTCATACGATGTCAGCACCTCCACCACTGCCTCGTTGCCATCGGCAACAGCAAAGTGCAAAGGCGTGCGCCCCTCATAGTCCTGCCAGTTCAACAGAGACTCGGTAGGAGCCGCCTCCTACGCACACACACACACCTCATTTACATCAGTAAGCAGAGGATGGTGTGTGTAAGGATGATATTCTCACTGGATAGATACTGTGTGTGTGTGTGTGTGTGTGTGTGTGTGTGTGTGTGTGTGTGTGTGTGTGTGTGTGTGTGTGTGTGTGTGTGTGTGTACCAGTATACAGCGGACGGTGTGTATAGCGGTGTGCTCCTGGCTGTGTGCAGCCCAGTGTAGGGGGATCTTGCCCTCGCTGTCTGGGATGCCAATGTTGGAGTCGTGTTTGATGAGCAGTCTGACGTGCTCTGGTCTGTTATAGAACGCTGACCAGTGGAGCGCAGTCTGCTGCAGGGGGAGAGAGAGAGAGAGGGGGGGGTGTCAGACACTATTGTAATAATAATTTGGGGGTGCTTATATTTGACCTGTTAATGTGTAATGGAAATGTGTTTCTTGCATATCCAAACTCCCCCTGGGGTCACAGCCAGGGTCACCATTGTCAGGCCCCCGTGGAGCAATTGGGGTTAAAGTAACCCTTTGGTTACTGGCCCAACACTCTAACCTCCAGGCTCTAACCTCCAGGCTCTAACCTCCAGGCTCTAACCTCCAGACTCTAACCTCCAGGCTCTAACCTCCAGGCTCTAACCTCCAGGCTCTAACCTCCAGACTTTAACCTCCAGGCTCTAACCTCCAGGCTCTAACCTCCAGGCTCTAACCTCCAGGCTCTAACCTCCAGACTCTAACCTCCAGACTCTAACCTCTAGGCTCTAACCTCCAGGCTCTAACTTCCAGACTTTAACCTCCAGACTTTAACCTCCAGGCTCTAACCTCCAGGCTCTAACCTCCAGGCTCTAACCTCCAGGCTCTAACCTCCAGACTTTAATCTCCAGGCTCTAACCTCCAGGCTCTAACCTCCAGGCTCTAACCTCCAGGCTCTAACTTCCAGACTTTAACCTCCAGGCTCTAACCTCCATACTTTAACCTCCAGGCTCTAACCTCCAGACTTTAACCTCCAGGCTCTAACCTCCAGGCTCTAACCTCCAGGCTCTAACCTCCAGGCTCTAACCTCCAGGCTATTTGCCCCTAGAAATAACTGTGAACTAAATCAAAAAGCCCTAGAACATATTCTACAGAAACACACAAAGCCTGAAGATTTAACATGACAGCAACAGTGACAGTAACAGTAACAATTACTGTAACAGTGACAGTAATAATGACTGTAATAGTGACAGTGACAGTAACATGACAGTAACAGTGATAGTAACAAGGACAGTAACAGTGACAGTAACAATGACAGTAACAATGACAGTAACAGGGACAGTAACAATGACTGTAATAGTGACAGTGACAGTAACATGACAGTAACAGTGATGGTAACAATGACAGTAACAGTGACAGTAACAATGACTGTAACAGTGACAGTAACAGTGACAGTAACAATGACTGTAACAGTGACAGTAACAATGACAGTAACAATGACAGTAACAGTGACAGTAACAATGACTGTAATAGTGACAGTGACAGTAACATGACAGTAACAGTGATAGTAACAATGACTGTAACAGTGACAGTAACAATGACGGTAACAGTGACAGGAACAATGACTGTGACAGTGACAGTAATAATGACTGTAAGTGACAGTGACAGTAACAATGACTGTAACAGTGACAGTAACAATGACTGTAATAGTGACAGTGACAGTAACAGTGACAATAACAGTGACAGTAATAATGACTGTGACAGTGACAGTAATAGTAACAGTGACAGTGACAATGATACTAACAGTGACAGTAACAAGGACTGTAATAGTGACAGTAACAATGACTGTAACAGTGACAGTAATAATGACTGTAACAGTGACAGTAACAATGATTGTAATAGTGACAGTAACAGTGACAGTAACAATGACTGTAATAGGGACAGTAATAATGATTGTAATAGTGACAGTGACAGTAACAGTGACAATAACAGTGACAGTAATAATGACTGTAACAGTGACAGTAACAATGACTGTAACAGTGACAGTAACAAGGACTGTAATAGTGACAGTAACAATGACTGTAACAGTGACAGTAACAATGACTGTAACAGTGACAGTAACAATGATTGTAATAGTGACAGTAACAATGACTGTAATAGGGACAGTAATAATGATTGTAATAGTGACAGTGACAGTAACAGTGACAATAACAGTGACAGTAATAATGACTGTACCAGTGACAGTGACAGTAACAGTGACAGTAACAGTGACAGTAACAGTGACAATAACAGTGACAGTAATAATGACTGTAACAGTGACAGTGACAGTGACAGTAACAGTGACAGTGACAGTAACAGTGACAGTAACAGTGACAATAACAGTGACAGTAATAATGACTGTAACAGTGACAGTGACAGTAACAGTGACAGTAACAGTGACAATAACAGTGACAGTAATAATGACTGTAACAGTGACAGTGACAGTAACAGTGACAGTGACAGTAACAGTGACAGTGTCCTCGGATGGGGCCACAGTGTCTCCTGACCCCTCCTGTCTCAGCCTCCAGTATTTATGCTGCAGTAGTTTATGTGTCGGGGGGCTGGGGTCAGTTTGTTATATCTGGAGTACTTCTCCTGTCCTATTCGGTGTCCTGTGTGAATCTAAGTGTGCGTTCTCTAATTCTCTCCTTCTCTCTTTCTTTCTCTCTCTCGGAGGACCTGAGCCCTAGGACCATGCCCCAGGACTACCTGACATGATGACTCCTTGCTGTCCCCAGTCCACCTGGCCATGCTGCTGTTCCAGTTTCAACTGACCTGAGCCCTAGGACCATGCCCCAGGACTACCTGACATGATGACTCCTTGCTGTCCCCAGTCTACCTGGCCATGCTGCTGCTCCAGTTTCAACTTCCACCTGACTGTGCTGCTGCTCTAGTTTCAACTGTTCTGCCTTATTATTATTCGACCATGCTGGTCATTTATGAACATTGAACATCTTGACCATGTTCTGTTATAATCTCCACCCGGCACAGCCAGAAGAGGACTGGCCACCCCACATAGCCTGGTTCCTCTCTAGGTTTCTTCCTAGGTATTGGCCTTTCTAGGGAGTTTTTCCTAGCCACCGTGCTTCTCCACCTGCATTGCTTGCTGTTTGGGGTTTTAGGCTGGGTTTCTGTACAGCACTTTGAGATATCAGCTGATGTACGAAGGGCTATATAAATAAATTTGATTTGATTTGAGTAACAGTGACAGTAATAATGACTGTGACAGTGACAGTAATAATGACTGTAAGTGACAGTAACAGTAATAATGACTGTAACAGTGACAGTAACAATGACTGTAATAGTGACAGTGACAGTAACAGTGACAATAACAGCGACAGTAATAATGACTGTGACAGTGACAGTAATAGTAACAGTGACAGTGACAATGATACTAACAGTGACAGTAACAAGGACTGTAATAGTGACAGTAACAATGACTGTAACAGTGACAGTAACAATGACTGTAACAGTGACAGTAACAATGATTGTAATAGTGACAGTAACAGTGACAGTAACAATGACTGTAATAGGGACAGTAATAATGATTGTAATAGTGACAGTGACAGTAACAGTGAAATTAACAGTGACAGTAATAATGACTGTAACAGTGATAGTGACAAGCATTTCGCTACACTCGCATTAACATCTGCTAACCATGTGTATGTGACAAATAAATTTGATTTGATTTGATTTTTTTGACAGTAACAGTGACAGTAACAGTGACAGTAACAGTGACAATAACAGTGAAAGTAATAATGACTGTAATAGTGACAGTAACAATGACTGTAACAGTGACAGTAACAAGGACTGTAATAGTGACAGTAACAATGACTGTAACAGTGACAGTAACAATGACTGTAACAGTGACAGTAACAATGATTGTAATAGTGACAGTAACAGTGACAGTAATAATGACTGTAATAGGGACAGTAATAATGATTGTAATAGTGACAGTGACAGTAACAGTGACAATAACAGTGACAGTAATAATGACTGTAACAGTGACAGTGACAGTGACAGTAACAGTGACAGTAACAGTGACAGTAACAGTGACAATAACAGTGACAGTAATAATGACTGTAACAGTGACAGTGACAGTAACAGTGACAGTGACAGTAACAGTGACAGTAACAGTGACAATAACAGTGACAGTAATAATGACTGTAACAGTGACAGTGACAGTAACAGTGACAGTAACAGTGACAGTAACAGTGACAATAACAGTGACAGTAATAATGACTGTAACAGTGACAGTGACAGTAACAGTGACAGTAACAGTAACAGTGACAGTAACAGTGACAGTGACAGTAACAGTGACAGTAACAGTGACAGTAACAATAACAGTGACAGTAATAATGACTGTAACAGTGACAGTGACAGTAACAGTGACAGTAACAGTAACAGTGACAATAACAGTGACAGCAATAATGACTGTAACAGTGACAGTAACAGTGACAGTGACAGTAAAAGTGACAGTAACAGTGACAGTAACAGTGACAATAACAGTGACAGTAATAATGACTGTAACAGTGACAGTGACAGTAACAGTGACAGTGACAGTGACAGTGACAGTAACAGTGACAGTGACAGTAACAGTGACAGTAACAGTGACAGTAACAGTAACAGTGACAGTAACAGTGACAGTAACAGTATGCTATAACAGAGATATCACCTCCTCTATGGCTGTTGTTAGAGATCTATTCTGGGACATACTGAAACCAGTGTCATCTGACATGCTGATGATGCATATTGGATCATTACAGAACTAACAGACAGATAGACATCATCGCTACAGACAGAGGGGGCCTGTGTGTGTGTGCGTGCGTGTAGAATGTATTTGGCACAACTGTCTGCCTTGAAGAGTCAGGACAAAGCAGCCAATTGTCATGTGTGTGTGTGTGTCTGGATTGCTCAGAACTCCACGTGAACTCTAATTCAGTCAATCAAATCAAAGAGCCGGGACAGTTCCATAACAAGTATGTTTGATAGAACTATTACCCAACTTTGTAAACAGTGTGTGTGGTACCTTGTTCTTGTCCTGTGTATCCACCTCTCCAGGTCCTATGTGTATGAGCAGCAAGGCCAGGGGTTTGGGGGAGGGGTGACGGGTCGCCAGATGGAGGGGTGTTACCTCCTCTAGATCCTTCTGCAGCCAATCAGCACGACGAGACAGGAGCAGCTTCAGAAACCGCACGTTCCCCTGGAGCACACACACACACACTCTCTCTATGGTGTCTTATCCAAATCCATCATCATCCATCTGTCCTTTCCTATTGGTTCTCACTCTCTCCTCTCTCTTCTCTGTTCTTTCCTATTGGTTCTCAGACTCACTCCTCTCTCTTCTCTGTTCTTTCCTATTGGTTCTCACTCTCTCCTCTCTCTTCTCTGTTCTTTCCAATTGGTTCTCAGACTCTCTTCCTCTCTCTTCTCCTCTCTGTTCTTTCCTATTGGTTCTCAGACTCTCTTCCTCTCTCTTCTCCTCTCTGTTCTTTCCTGTTGGTTCTCAGACTCTCTTCCTCTCTCTTCTCCTCTCTGTTCTTTCCTGTTGGTTCTCAGACTCTCTCCTCTGTTCTTTCCTATTGGTTCTCAGACTCTCTCCTCTCTGTTCTTTCCTGTTGGTTCTCAGACTCGCACCTCTCTGTTCTTTCCTGTTGGTTCTCAGATTATCTCCTCTCTTTTCTTTCCTGTTGGTTCTCAGACTCTCTCCTCTCTGTTCTTTCCTATTGGTTCTCAGACTCTCTCCTCTCTCTTCTCCTCCTGTTCTTTCCTGTTGGTTCTCAGACTCTCTCCTCTCTCTTCTCCTCTCTGTTCTTTCCTTTTGGATCTCAGACTCTCTCCTCTCTGTTCTTTCCTGTTGGTTCTCAGACTCTCTCCTCTCTCTTCTCTCTCTGTTCTTTCCTGTTGGTTCTCAGACTCTCTCCTCTCTCTTCTCCTCTCTGTTCTTTCCTGTTGGTTCTCAGACTCTCTCCTCTCTGTTCTTTCCTGTTGGTTCTCAGACTCTCTCCTCTCTCTTCACATCTCTGTTCTTTCCTGTTGGTTCAGACTCTCCTCTCTGTTCTTTTCTATTGGTTCTCAGACTCTCTCCTCTCTAATCTCCTCTCTGTTCTTTCCTGTTGGTTCTCAGACTCTCTCCTCTCTGTTCTTTCCTATTGGTTCTCAGACTCTCTCCTCTCTATTCTTTCCTGTTGGTTCTCAGACTCTCTCCTCTCTCTTCTCCTCTCTGTTCTTTCCTGTTGGTTCTCAGACTCTCTCCTCTCTCTTCTCCTCTCTGTTCTTTCCTATTGGTTCTCAGACTCTCTCCTCTCTCTTCTCCTCTCTGTTCTTTCCTGTTGGTTCTCAGACTCTCTCCTCTCTGTTCTTTCCTGTTGGTTCTCAGACTCTCTCCTCTCTGTTCTTTCCTGTTGGTTCTCAGACTCTCTCCTCTCTCTTCACATCTCTGTTCTTTCCTGTTGGATCAGACTCTCCTCTCTGTTCTTTTCTATTGGTTCTCAGACTCTCTCCTCTCTAATCTCCTCTCTGTTCTTTCCTGTTGGTTCTCAGACTCTCTCCTCTCTGTTCTTTCCTATTGGTTCTCAGACTCTCTCCTCTCTGTTCTTTCCTGTTGGTTCTCAGACTCTCTCCTCTCTCTTCTCCTCTCTGTTCTTTCCTATTGGTTCTCAGACTCTCTCCTCTCTTCTTCTCTTCTCCTCTCTGTTCTTTCCTATTGGTTCTCAGACTCTCTCCTCTCTCTTCTTTCCTGTTGGTTCTCAGACTCCTCTCCTCTCTGTTCTTTTCCTGTTGGTTCTCAGACTCTCTCTCTCCTTCTCTTTTCTCTCCTCTCTGTTCTTTCCTATTGGTTCTCAGACTCTCTCCTCTCTCTGTTCTTTCCTGTTGGTTCTCAGACTCTCTCTCTCTCTCTTCTCCTCTCTGTTCTTTCCTATTGGTTCTCAGGACTCTCTCCTCTCTCTTCTCCTCTCTGTTCTTTCCTATTGGTTCTCAGACTCGCTCCTCTCTGTTCTTTCTTGTTTGTTCTCAGACTCTCTCCTCTCTCTTCTCATCTCGTTTCTTTCCTGTTGGTTCTCAGACTCTCTCCTCTGTTCATTCCTATTGGTTCTCAGACTCTCTGTTCTTTCCTGTTGGTTCTCAGACTCTCTCCTCTCTCTTCTCCTCTCTGTTCTTTCCTGTTGGTTCTCAGACTCTCTCCTCTCTCTTCTCTTCTCCTCTCTGTTCCTTCCTATTGGTTCTCAGACTCTCTCCTCTCTGTTCTTTCCTGTTGGTTCTCAGACTCTCTCTCTCCTCTCTTTTCTCATCTCTGTTCTATCCTATTGGTTCTCAGACTCTCTCCTCTCTGTTCTTCCTGTTGGTTCTCAGACTCTCTCCTCTCTCTTCTCCTCTCTGTTCTTGTCCTGTTTGTTCTCAGACTCTCTCCTTTCTCTTCTCATCTCTGTTTCTTTCCTGTTGGTTCTCAGACTCTCTCCTCTCGTTCTTTCCTGTTGGTTCTCAGACTCTCTCCTCTCTCTTCTCTGTTCTTTCCTTTGGATCTCAGACTCTCTCCTCTCTGTTCTTTCCTGTTGGTTCTCAGACTCTCTCCTCTCTGTTCTTTCCTATTGGTTCTCAGACTCTCTCCTCTCTGTTCTTTCCTGTTGGATCTCAGATTATCTCCTCTCTTTTCTTTCCTATTGGTTCTCAGACTCTCTCCTCTCTCGTCTCCTCTCTGTTCTTTCCTGTTGGATCTCAGACTCTCTCCTCTCTGTTCTTTCCTGTTGGTTCTCAGACACTCTCCTCTTCTTCTCCTCTCTGTTCTTTCCTATTGGTTCTCAGACTCTCTACTCTCTCTTCTCCTGTCTGTTCTTTCCTGTTGGTTCTGAGACTCTCTTCCTCTCTCTTCTCCTCTCTGTTCTTTCCTGTTGGTTCTCAGACTCTCTCCTCTTCTGTTCTTTCCTGTTGGTTCTCAGACTCTCTCCTCTCTCTTCTCATCTCTGTTCTTTCCTGTTGGTTCTCAGACTCTCTCCTCTGTTCATTCCTATTGGTTCTCAGACTCTCTTGTTCTTTCCTGTTGGGTTTCTCAGACTATCTCCTCTCTCTTCTCCTCCTCTGTTCTCTTTCCTGTTGGTTCTCAGACTCTCTCTCCTCTCTCTTCTCTTCCTCCTCCTTTTTCCTCCTATTGTTCTCAGACTCTCTCCTCTCTGTTCTTTCCTGTTGGTTCTCAGACTCTCTCTCTCCTCTCTTTTCTCCTCTCTGTTCTTTCCTATTGGTTCTCAGACTCTCTCCTCTCTGTTCTTTCCTGTTGGTTCTCAGACTCTCTCCTCTCTCTTCTCCTCTCTGTTCTTCTTTTTCCTATTGGTTCTCAGACTCTCTCCTCTCTCTTCTCCTCTCTGTTCTTTCCTATTGGTTCTCAGACTCTCTCCTCTCTGTTCTTTCCTGTTGGTTCTCAGACTCTCTCCTCTCTCTTCTCCTCTCTGTTCTTTCCTGTTTGTTCTCAGACTCTCTCCTTTCTCTCTCCTCTCTGTTCTTTCCTGTTGGTTCTCAGACTCTCTCCTCTCTCTTCTCCTCTCTCTTCTTTCCTGTTGTTCTCAGACTCTCTCCTCTCTCTTCTCCTCTCTGTTCTTTCCTATTGGT